>NC_136936.1:13374465-13385695 GCF_949987615.1 Pollachius pollachius | reverse complement strand
GGCAGGGCAATAAACTGTTTGATATGCCCTGTTTTGTGGACGGGCTTACCGTGAGACGAAGTCGAGGGGCGGGAACCTTCCACGAGCCGGCCATATCAAACTGTTTATTGCCCTGCCTTAAGGGGATTATCCTGTTTATTCTACCTTCTTGCTTGCCAATATAATAAAACAATTCAAATACTTTAATAATTATGCTTTTTCTTATTCGTATTGCGTGCTTATTAAATGTATACCCTGTTTGAGTTCATCTCCTTCAAAGAGTAGGCCCCTTTAATTACAATCGAGGAATGCAAACATGCATTCCTTATTCCAAATATTTTTTATTTGCAATAAATGTATAACACAAAATTATTTAGCCATTATATTTGGGCTCTTTTAGTTAGATACACTCAAACTCAAATTAATAAATAGCCTATTAAAACGCTGCAATGTTTAGCACTATGATGAATAGACTTTAGTTCAGCTGTAGCTAATTAGTTTCTATAGCAACCACACAAGGCTGCATGTGATCACTAGTTTAATAACGTAGTTGCTACATTTTATCTCTCGCTTGTGAAACTATGTATCGACTGACCATAGGATTACCGACACATTTTAGAAACTTTTTAAAACAAGGTTTATTTTTACAATGGACCTCATGTTTGAAATTTCTGTGATAGAAAACATACAAGCGGCGTATTGATCTACTATTTGATGATGCTCTGCTCAGTCAGTAGCAAGTACAACCGACAAGTCAGCGGGCAACCTGCCGGGTTAATGCCCTCCTCCCAGCCAATCAGAATCAAGCATTCTTAAACGAAGTAGAATAATCAGATTCAGTTACCTTGTGATAAACATTTTTGTGAATCACATGGGAACATGAACAATGTTTAATTTAGGAAAAATAAAAAATACCAATAGAAAATGTATGAATACCTACAGTATCTTTAAATATGAAGATGAAATTGATTCAAGAAGTGAAATACTGCATTGGTTATCCTCGTTTTATGTTTGGGCAGAATTCCACCTTTTCTCTCAGTACTGGTTCCATGACAACCATAGGGAGTTACCTTGGTTACAGGTACACTTTACTTTACTCTCTGGGCCTGAATCAATATTCATTTGCGACACTTGTGGGTGTTACCAGGGTAGGTGGAGAAGTTTGTTCATGTGGAACCAATAACCAAAACGGTTAATTGTGATTTATAGAGGATACCTTGTCTTACAAAGAGCGGATGCATGGTTTTCATAAAGCAGTGCAAAAACACTGTTGTTTCTTTTGAGTGCCTAACCTCGAGGTTTGTGTTGGCGGACATATAGTTTTATATATCAAGCCCCGGATCTTACATGCTTAGTACAGCAGACCTCTACCTACAACAGAATGGGAAATGCTAGGATTATTGTTTTGCCTTTTACTGATTCTCTATTTGTACTATTTGTATTCAAACATTTCAATCTCACTGCGTTTTCCACATTAAACAGTAGGCCTACAGCTCCCTGCCAATCTGTTGTAACCTTAAGGAGTCGATGATGGTTTGTAATTATACAGTCAGTCTAACTCCAGGTGTACTCCACATACAGAGCATTTTGATAAATACAATATCTACGGACAAAGCTCATTCAAGGATGCTGACTTTATTTGTATCAACATGCAGATCCTCAACTATTTGACATTCATTTTCTTCTGCCCTCTACTATTCTACCCTACTTTACTACTCTACCCTACTCTGATACTCTACATCTCTACCGTACAAATTCACCTCACCCTGATACACTTCATGTCTGAATACCTTAAACAAATCAATTTAAAATTAAAAGCATTGATTATATTTGTTTTATTATTGATAGTATAATACCTAAAACCGTATGCCATATGAAGAGGCCATTATTTAGTTATAATAGTAGTCATCAAGTGTAAAAAATCTAACCCTGTTGAGTCCTCTGTATACATCCATCATGCTCAACAGCATGAATACAAAAGAGAAAAAACACACCGGCCTAATGCTAAAAAATCAATACCCATTATCATAGCCCACATGCATTTAATTTATGTCTTGATGTGGCTGGGCTTCTATTCATTTCCACAGTACGGAGAATTTGTACAGGTTTACTTTCAATCAAAATTATCACAAGAGACGGTTCAGTCATTTCATATTATCATCCAAAATTACAGCTATTTTGGTTTTCATTGTAAGCATCCTATATATTTTTTGGAAAGTTTACATTTTATGTGATGTGCAGTGATACTCGTGTAAAAGTTCAGCAGAAGTTGTATAATTAGTACCGGTACTTATGCAAAGTATTTACAGCCATTAATTGACTGAAAGCCGATTTAACAACCCTTTTGTATACCGTCTATTTAAATTCAGGTTTATTTTCCAACATCCACTATGAGTAAATAAATGGGATTTGTAAGCATCACAGACTTCCCTTTGCACTGATTAGCTTGGAGATGTAAGCCAGAAATGGAAGACAAGAGAGAAACAGTTATGGATGCCAACTGTTTACCGAGTCTTTGCCAGTAATTGCTACTCTTAGTCTGATTGTTTATACATGATAACCAGGGTGCTTCATAGTATTTCCCTAATCCTCTTTTAAAAAGCTCTTATACTGCTACATAAGATTGGTGATTGGTAGAAAATTAACACGTTTTGCCTGTGACTATTCATCAGTATTATTGTGATAGCACCTATTTGTTCACACCTGCACACACACGCCCACTACTGACTCCATCAATGCAAAACGATCAGTTACCACCGGGCTAATGGGAGAAACGGCTGACAAAGGAAGACTCCATCTCCTAAATGTTGAACTGTGAAGGAAGTGGGCCAGCAGGTCCCATCATACCCACAGGCTTATGATCAAGGAAACCAGGAAAGGAATGAGGTTTTAAAGTGATCGCAGACAGATTATTACATCTCTTGGTTTTACTCTCGGACTCTGTGGCGGAGCATGAGTGTACTAACAAACACCCTTGTCACAGCGACCAAAAAAAGGTGTGGGGGGAAAGGCAGTATACATAATGCGTTCGAAGCCTTTCCCCACTGACACTATCCCCCAACCTATTCCCCAGACCATGACTGATGACTCACCCCCCGCCAGTGTCACTTAGCGTCTAACCGTCTTGACTGACACAATCACAAAGCAATCCATTAAGAGCGGCGCGGCGGAATATTCCGGAGGGTTCTGGGATTTGTTGAGCTAATTCTTTAGGCTATCAAAGCACAGCGGCCCAACGCGGCCCGGCGTACGTGAGGATGAGTTCAGAGAGCTCCGGCGGGTGGCTGTGGATGTGAACCCCGTTCTAATCGATGTTCTTCACACGGGGAGGGACGAGCGTGCCCGGAGACACGGCTTAGCATCGTCGTGGGCCTACTGAGACAACGAGTGCGACCGTGTGTTTCTGTTTGGACGAGAGGAGCCCCGTCCCTGACCTCAACGCTCTCTGTGCGACCGTACCAAGGCGCACACTGGCACCTCAAAACAGCCCCCCCGCCCCATGCGTTGGCGTCCGTCCCTCTGCTTATCCCTCTTGCCGTCATCTCGCTGAAGCGAAGAGGTTTTAATTGGTAGAGCAAAGCGCTGAAGCTTCAGCTCGCCTCTTATTAGCCAATGGGGCGAGGACAGGCGGCAGCTATGTGGCAGATCCCCCCTTAATTGGGCCAGTGGACTTGTCATGTTCCCGCTCTAGTTCGCTCTGCCAGTCTAGCCGTGGTAGCGACTGCCTACGCAACAACCAGGCCTCTCTTTTGCGGTTTGGCAGGAAAATATGTTAGTTATATTTATTTATCTTTTATGCATAATTGTATTTTATTTTATTTTTTTCTTTTTGACCATACATGAAAACGAATGAAAAGCAGTTGTAGACAGCGATGAACACTATGTATTCCCTTCTGTCGGCTCCCATTTCTGGCGATTAGCGAAGATCAGCTCTGACCCCGACCGCGGCGGTGGGGGAGTGGGGAGGAGCAGACCCAATGCGATGGAAAGCAGTGCTCTCAGCAACGCACAGCGCAGCGTGCTCTCCTTCTCTAGCCCTTTAAATATGAGCGTGTCAATACAGCCATCGCGCTACATATCCCCCTTTGGCAGGATTTCTCCCGGACCAAATCGATTCGGTCTCTGTTTATCTCATTAGCTTGTAGCGTGTAATCAATCACACAAGGGCATTTGACGCAAGCCTCCTACCCCAGCACATACTACAGCTGAACTCTCCTTCCTGGTGGTGGTGGTGGTGTGTGCTGTTATGTGTTCTGATAGTCGTATTGGCAATGAGGCGTAAAGCAGGGAGCCTGTCTACCATTCATTCAGATGTCCCTTTTTCAATAATGTTAATTCATGTGGTGAGGATGCAGGCTTAGCACAGCCCAGACGTGTGCATAATGCAGACATGTGTTAAGCATGTCGATATGGGCATTCACACAGAACGAAACGCAGACTCGCAGATACACGGAAATGTAGGAAAGCATGGGTTTATAAATACACAATCAGACACCATCAGTGTTGTCGCTGTACTGATAGGCTTCATTTTCAGCGCTGCTTTCAATATGCCACAGCTGTTTCTTTTCCTTTATAAATCACAGCCTTAGTAGCGTGCAACATCTTAAGAGCCGTCAGTGCACCTGGCAAACATGTAATCACTGTGTTGGGTAATGCCATTCCTGCCCACTGCCGTTATACCCCAGGTGAATATATCGGGGGCATTTCTAGGCTGTTTTGTGGATCGGTTAAGTTCCTGGTGGTATTGCAAACGGTTTCAAGGGACAGACCGATATTCTGTGGAACATTAATAATTCCTGAACATGAACAAATCGAAGGACATGTTGCTAGCATCTCAGTTTGTTTTCTCACGTTTCAAAAGCATACATATTTTATTCCTAACGCTTGCAAGGCAATGACGATGGGGCAAACAAGACTCAACATTGATCACCATATGAACATGTTCTTACAGAACATACAACAGTACTGAATTCAAGTCCTGCTTTTCCTTCTATGAATATGATGAAGAAAAGGCCGGAGGGGACCTCATTGATTCATCGTTTTACTTGTTCAAACCATAGACCGGATAGAACAAGGGAAGTTCAACTTTTTTGGAAGTGCTTCTTGGGCCATTTTGTAGAAAGATGGAGAGTGCTTGTAGTACAACTGTAAATGTTTACAAACTAAAACTGGAGAGTGAATTTTGTAAAAAAGAAAAAAAAAAGATAATTCTCCACCGCTAATGGAGTTCCAACATCCTTAACAAAATGTTCCTTTCACAGATATACATTGGTGCCCAGTATTATGTCCTAACCACTAACACACCAGGTTGCACATGGTGTACAGACTGGTCAGGTATGCTCCGTATTGCTTTTGACGTTAAATCAATGTTGGGAATGAGCCCGACGATTCTTTCCCAACCACGCAAAAAGCTGTCGGAGCAGCACACACTCCTGCTTCTCGGCAGTTTGTATCTCTGTGGTTTCCTCTAGCCTAGCATAGGCAACGGGCGGGGCGGCGCTGGGGTGGTTTGACAATTTAATGGTGTATTAAACAAACATCATGGCATCGCATGAGGGGAACCGGGCCACTCTAACCGGCGCTGGTACGTGCTGCCTGTAAGATGGGGCGATAGCGTGAAAGTAATTGGGACCTACTTTAAATGTCACCCATGCGACAGTAAAAAAAACAGGAAAAACCCAGTCAAGAGCCGTGTTTTTAGCCCATCACACCGTACCACCTCACCGCGTGAGTACATGGTGGCGTTTGACAGTGCCAAATCACAGTGATGCGTATCCACTGCTTCTCATCAGGATATTACTGCTTGTATTAATTGGCCCCACCGTCAATCATTTCCCAACATCATTTAAGATGTTAAAAGCTGTAAAGTATAATAAATAGTTGGAAAATACACCAGAGTGTAGGAGGATTTTTTATTGAATTCTTTATGATACTGGATTGACTCTACTGCCACATGTTTAGTATTTTGTATCTGCATTCGTTAGTTTGTCACCGAGAATGGCTCTGTGTAAGGATCAATGTTTATCCATACTCAGACTGTAAGAATAGTTACAACAGTGCCTGACATTACCTTGAAGAACTCCAAAAATAGGAAAGTCATTACCCTCTCTCTATGCCAATCCCATTTCATACCAAACAAAATAACAAGGATGATTTCAGCCTGGCAGAAAAATGAGTTCAGCACATTAAGCGCCCATGGACAAACGAAAAAAAAATACTTTCATGGTCTTAATATTGTGTTTCAAGGGGTAGATTAGTAGTAAATCAAATCCGTCTCAGCAAAATTATGAAATAAACAAATTTCTGTAAATGGATGCTATAGTGTGCTCATGTCCACTCTACCTCAGTCTCAGATCTTCCATCACGCAGAGGGAGAGAGAGAGAGAGAGAGAGCAGGAGAGAGAGACTGAGACCAAGAGAGGGAGAGAAGGAGAGAGAGAGAGAGAGAGAGAGAGAGAGAGAGAGAGACAGCCTCTCACTGTATCCAATGGCATATTCATTAGGATCCTCTTAATGTCACCCAATGTTTTACTACAGTACTGCTCCCTTGGCCACTGACTATTTTAACATATCTTACATAAGCATTTAACTTTATATTATTCTAGATCCTGATAATGTATGCCTTCAACACACCCCAAATCCCATGAAATCCCAGTGAAATGAAATGAATGGAATATACTACTATTAAGTGTCTTTGTTATGCTGAGAGCGACCCTTGCCAGAGTGTAATAGTGATCCCTAACACGTAACAATGTTGTCTTTGAGATATCGCCGGCTTCCTTTCTGAGCCTCTACACACCAAGTGCGTCTTTTCCTAATACAGCAGAGGATTGACACTTAGTTCCCATTAAAAGCAGGGATTTGGGAGCAAAGCCCATCTGATTGTCTCTGGAGTGTAATTCGGAGAGAGCTTGGGTTTTCTTCGTAATCCGAAAGCGAGATCTTATTGTTGTTCTTTACATTTGTCATTGGCTTATTCGGGAGAAATTACAACCGTGATCTAAGAGAGACAGCATTTAAAATAATATATAACAGAACAGAGTCTAGCTAGCACAGAAACATTTTCCGGAGATTAAGTAAACATTTATTTTTGCATTAGCTTTTCTTTCCCCCATATATATATATATCAATAAAGACCTGGAGTGGACAAATCAATGCCAGACTGGAAACGATATATATACCCAGAATAGCGTATACAATATTGAGGAAAATCGCAGCATTTGCAGAATTACATTTATATTCAACTGAAGACAACAAAGCAAAGTCAAAAGCCTTTGTTCAATGCCCGTGTTGCCCCTGATTCCTTTTGAACACATATCTGCCTTACTACCTGAATAGCATAGCTTTTTTTCAAGCTAGCTCTTGTGACAATAACTTTTACACTGTTCAACGTTAGGCAGTCCATCGACTGAAGGATCCGCAATTTCTGCGTCATACTCATGCATTGTTACGTTCTCAAAGCCAGCCTCGGGGCCTCATTGCGCCGTGAAATCCGACAGCAATTTACACCAAATAGACTCTTCACTAGAAAACGAGTGTGCTGCACCTCCACGGAGCCGCTCTGTGCAAGGAGAGTCAACAAAGCTCCAGGGAAAGGCAAGCGTCTCCATTCCGGTCTTCAACGCTTCTTCAATGCTTCTTCAATGCTGTGACTTAAACGTGTCTCCAAGCGCCGAAAATACCTTTTGCTAAATTTCTAGTGGGAGTTCATGGTCGTGTGGTTCCCTTCAGAGTGATACTGTGCACGGAAATCCTGTTGATGGAGTATATTGAAATGTCGCTGTTGTTGATGTTGTGAGGGACTGCCGTCAGAGTGTGTGTGTGTGTGTGTGTGTGTGTGTCTGTGTGTGTGTGTGTGTGTGTGTGTGTGTGGTGGCGTATAATCATCCCAGCTTCCTACCCAACCCCCACTGCTGTGAGGCAGTACACTGAAGACCCCTCGTGACATGGGGCCCCGATGTCAACACCAAAAGCCCCCTCCTTCTGACCAGGCCACCTCCAGCAATATGTTGCTGTGCCTTCTCACCACCCTGATTATAGCCTCGGCCATTTTCTTGTTCTATGATAAAGTGAAAATTGCTACAGAGAGTGAGAGAGAGTTCAAAAGAGAGGGTGAGAGAGAGAGCGAGAGAGAGAGAGAGAGAGAGAGAGAGAGAATGGGAGAGAGAGAGATAAAAAAGAGGGAGAGAGAGAAAGGTAAAAAAGAGAGAGAGAGGGATAGTGGGAGAGAGGGAGAGAGATTGAGAGAGAGAGAGAGAGAGAGAGAGAGAGAGAGAGAGAGAGAGAGAGAGAGAGAGAGGTAGGGGGAGAGAGAGAGACATTGGATGGGAGCCATGGGGATGATGGCGGTGGTTATCCACACTCACTTTATGTGAATGCATAGACACTTGTATGGCTCGGAGCTTACAAGCATCGGTGCCGCGGCGTTGTCTAATCTCTGGCAGACACGCTGACGGGCTTGATCGATGTTGACATGACTTATAGCACGTCGCCAGCTGTCCTATTTATAAGCATGTTCACGGGCAAACATGCACGCGCAGCCACGCGTGTGCGTGTATACACATGTACATGCACGTACAGCCTTCATGAACGCGTACTCACCAGCAGACGAACCTATGGGCACAAACGTACAGAGATGCATACACACACACAAACAAACCTATCATGCAGCCCGCTCCCTGCTGTGATTGCTTCATCTGCGCTAATGTCTCCTCTCTCTGTGATTCTGTCACGACACGCTGACACTCTGAAAGGGCCGCTGGTCGGCTTGGTGATTTGAGCAAAAAGAAAAAAAAGGAGCGCTTGGGGCACGTTTATTCTAATAGCTAGGGGGGTGGGGGTGTCTTAATGGGCAGCCAGACAGCATCCCAGTGCCCAATGGAGTGTAATCCATACAGGTCCCAAAGCTCTGCCGCAGGATCCAACAGAGCAGTCTCTGCCTGGCACTGCAGTGACGTCTTCGTGGGTTCTCCATTAAAACATGGGCTGTGCCACGCAGCTTTGGTTCCCTTTGCTTTTTTTACGTTGTCTCAGAACTGCTATCGGTTCTGCAGCCAAGTATCCTAGTGAATATTATGCAGGTTTTTTGGCTGGAAATGGTCTCACTTCCGAGCGGTGTAACAAGGCTGCCTTGAATTCGTCAACTTTTAAAGGTGCATATATCTTATTAATAGGGTGATAAGCATGAATAACTTATAAACATATCCTCAGAGACTGAGTGACTCATCATATCGGAATAGCCAAATGGCGACCCCAATCTAAATAAGGATACTAAAGTGATTATGGTATTTTGTATCAGAAATAAATGCTTCCTACAGTGTGTATTTTTAATTCCTCCAATCATCATGATTCATCTCCGACTACTAGCCAATCTACCTCAAATCTTTCTATTCAATTTTTTGTTTATCTCCCATTGATCCCATGTGACAAAGTTTAGGATTTGCATGCTGCTTACAGCAAGTAACCCATGGTGACAGCATGACGGCATATGAATTATGCATCTATGACAGGATCTGGCTACTATGGATTTATTCAGGGGAACGTTAACTCCAAAGCGTGTTAACCCTTCGTTGTGCACACACTGACATTTGCGCTGCCCCACTGACTTAATGTGGCACGTTCTTAAACGTTTCTTGTAGTATGTCTTAGCGCAGTCCTTCTCAAACCTTTCTATGCCAGGGCCCGGGAGAGCTTGACCCGCGGCCCAAGGGTCCCCTCAGACCTAGACAGAGTATACGCAGAACCTGAATTGCCACATTGCCCTCATCTTATTGTAATCAATGAAAAATTATGTTTTCAGTGATTGCGAGTGATGTGATTTTTGACTGCAAAGCATGCTCAGATCAGTTGTACGTTTCGACGCATATCAACAAACCCCAAACAGTCGGATCAATCAGTCAATAATATGATAAAGTAATTATTTGAAGAGTTTGAGTGCGGCTGGGTCCCCGATCCATTGTTTGAGAGACACGGTCTCAGTGGATACTCTCTTTCGATGGGCATTATCCTGTGAGCTATAAAACATCTTCAGAATAGATGAAGATTGAGGCCCAACTAATGTATTACTGCCTCCATTCTACTCTGCTAAGCACGTGCCCACATTTGCACACACTGACACATTTGTCCCATAAGCACTTTCCCTATTGCACATCCATGGCCGAAGGGGGGGGGGGGGGGGGGGGGGGGGGGGATGGAGGGGCAACCAAGACACACGGAGCGAAATGACAGGCCGTCCCCTTCCATAGGCATGAACTGGGCACTATTAGCTGACATTGCTGAACTGTACGCCGGCTAAAAATATACCCGTGGACCGAGAGCACCACCAGCGCTACAGCAGCCTGCTCCCGCCCATGTAAGAAACAGCTGGGAACACGGCTCCGGTGAATATAAGCCGACAGCCTGAATAACAGGCGCCAGGTGCTTCTGCCTGCTCTAAGGTGTGCTGCTCTTTGGAATACCGTATATTTACAGAGGGGAAAGAGATAGCTCCTTGGTCGGTGAATGAAGGAATATATAGAAATGCTTTTGGTTTTTGTTTGTTCTTTAATTTGACTTTGGTCCCTGGCTCTAACGGAAACGTAACACCTAGTCCGGTGTTGGAGTCACACTTCCACTGGGGACTGTATATGGGCTTTGGGTGTTGTAGCATTATATACAATTGAATGTACGATACAACCTGATTAAAAAAAGAAAATGAATTGTTATGTTTACTGGGATAAGGCTGATCCGTAAGATAGTATTTTGTTTTTGGTTTCCATTTTACATTTGTATTAGTCTTATTATTATCTATTGGTTTATTTGTAATCACAGTGAGAGAGTCAGCATTTTGGTCCAGTTTTGCATGCTGTCCTGCTGGGTGTTGGTGGTGGCATTCGGGCCGACCGGAGGAGTTGGGACTTCCAGGGAAGGCTTGGGCATGATGTGTCCTGACACATGGGCTAGGCTTTGGGATTGGTGCCCAGACCTGGGGCACGCTCAGACAGACTGAGCACTATTTTCCAATGACACTCTCTCTCAGGCGTTACAGTTTATAATGCAGAATAGTAATACCAACATGATGCACACAATGTTCCATTATAATTATACCTCTTGCTTTTAGGTTTGAGCTCACCAAAGAGGCACACACACACATGTACACACACATAGACATATAGAAAACACTCACAAACACTTCTGACTCAAACGCCATCACCGCTACAGTGGTCGCCTCCATCATTCAGCAGGACAGTATCGCAACTGTTTTTATTTTGTA
>NC_136936.1:13106965-13369465 GCF_949987615.1 Pollachius pollachius | reverse complement strand
GAGTGCATCCGTGTTTATTTGATGGACTTATTTATGGACGGCTGTCCATCCTCATACATATGCCCATATACGCACTATAAGCAAGCAGACACACGCATGTTGCGGTGAAGCCATCAGATTGGGATTCAATAACGCAAATGGCTTTACGTAATGAATGGTTGTACATAGCGTCCTTCTCACTACGGCTGGTACCTTCTGACCTTCTGTACTTTTTTGGATGAGTTTGATTCCCCGACGCTATTCCCCAACGGCCATCTGCTCTGTCTTTTGAGAGCTTAGCAAAGAGTCTCTGGACTCCCAGCAGATGACGAAGTGTGTCTCTGAACACACACACACACAAACACACCAACACACAGAGAGGGCAAGGCCAACAGATGGAAGGGGCCCCTGATATGGAGCTGTTAGAAGCCTCAGGTCTCTGGGATCAGTCGATTAAAATGGGATGGTCTCTGACGGTATAGGGAGTAGTCATCTATTCCTCTGCATAGCAACCTAAAAATATTTACAAGTTGTCCTCAAAAATTATAATTGCACATTTGGATACAGGGATACGCTTTTAATTGGAATGCTAATCTATGCCTTGTCACTCATAGTTAAATATCTACTATCAAGTGTGCAGGCCGCATGTGTCTTGTATTCCTAAGCTTTCAAGGCATTTTCTCTATTAGATGAAACGATTTACGTATGCTTGTTTGTAGAGCAGATGGCATGAGAATTATAGTGAGAATTTAGAGGCGTGTTAGCATCAACCCCACCCTTGCTCCGTCTAAACACTAGTTTCATTCAAGAGAGAAGCCATCAAGTACAACCCACTTTTATGTCACTTTTATGTCTGGGTCATTAAGTACAACCCAGGTTCTGTCCCTTTTATCTGGGGGTCATCTTATCATTGGGCAGCAGGCGAGCTGGCGCTATCTGACCCTGTGGCTTCCTAAACAAAGAGCCAGGGACCATAAACCTAACCTGCTATGGAGAGATTGACACAGAGGTGGGATCTGATGGTGGTGAGGATGTTAGGATGATGCATGGACAGCTGGCCAGACCAATAATAGCCTCCATGATGGCTGTCCTGTGTCTGTGGCCTTGGGCTATGTCATTACTAAGAAGTCAGCGCGTTGCCCGATGACCTCCATGGGTACTTATAGGGACTGATTGAGATACACAAGGCTAGCTGACAGCAGTCAATCACTTTATTAGTGATTCACTTATTAGTATAAAAAAACCAAATGTAACTACTGTTCCCTGCTTGGTCATACATTGGGTTAAATCTGCTGAACATTCAAATGTATTAAAAAATATTATTGGGTTATTATTAGCATGATTAACTACAATACAAAATCGGAATAATACATTCCTTGTTTCGTTTATTTGAGCAAGATGCGTGTTTGAATGTATAAATACTCATTTGGTCTTTCGTTGAAGGGAAACAGTACTGGCACGGTCCAGAGGTCTGCGGCTGTGTTCTTTGGACCAGTGGGTCGGCCCGCCTGTCATTTACAAGCAAAGACACTGGAGCAGTGTGTAGGAGATGATGTCACGCGGGCGTGTGTCTTTGGGCTTGTCCCTTGGCATCATCAGCTCCGTGCGGAATACAGCATGCACGCACACACACAAGCACGCACGCACGCAAACACAAGCGCATCACGCACACACACAAACACACACAAACACTTATACACACACAAACACACCTACACGCATACACACACATGTGCACACACACACACAAGCACACACCCACACACACACAAACACACACACACACTGAAGCTTAAATTATGTAGTGACGGTTGCCCCAGTAAACGTAATGGAGAATACTGCTTAAAATCCATGTTGTTACTTTTTATTTGATGTCTAAATGTATTGTTTTTTAATCTACACTGAGATATTTCATAACAGATCTTTACCGATCATGGGTTGAACCGTAAATATAAAATATATACAATTTATATATATAACCAACTATGCTCTGCTCACGGCCTATCCCTTCATAAGAATATACATCAGCTGCTCTGCAAAGATACCAGAAAAAAATAATCCATACATACTTCCCTTTACAATAGACCTTTTGATTCAAACTGTGTGGTTCACAGTGTAACGCAAGACCCAACTGTGTTCACTCTTAGGCCGCACCATTCATGGGACAGATGTACAGTAAGCGCTAACAAGTCTGAGGTTTATGAGGTTTGAGGAGCCCATAGCGGTGTGGCAAGAGGCCAGCTCCTCTCTGCCGCGCAGCTGTCTGAGGCAACAGCAGGAAAGCCCGGGAAACGGAAGAAAAAAGGGGGCAGCCATTGAGGGAGGCCACTGGGGACATGGGGGTGGTATGTACAGAGCCGTACCCAACCTCAGAGTGTGGAGGATCCAAGCAGCGGAAACCAATCCCCACAGAGAGAGACAAGCGAGCAGTTCTGTGGCAGTGGAGGTGGAGGTGGAGGTGGAGGTGGGCTAGGGGGGATCAGAGAGCATGGAGAGAAGTGTGAGTTTAACCGAACGGCCGGGAAATGGTCTGTGCCTTTCGTAAACTACATGTTGAGTGAGTCAGCTGAAGAATAACACACAAGCGTGATGTGGACTGGGAAGCTCATAAACATATGGATGGTGATCCAACATCATGGGTCTACGTTATCAGCATTCATTCACGGGATGTGTTCTAATTGTTTTTTCATGTTCCGTGTCGAGGGATCTAGAATATAAAGGGTAGGCTGGATGCAGGATCAGTCAGAGAAGCATTGGGTGGTAGTGGTTAACCAAAATGTCCTATTAACACTGATTGACAACTGTTGTTTCCCCGGTGTAGATTCAGTGCAGAGTGTTTGTGGATGCCATCACTTCTCGTGTAAACGAGAGCCTTTGAAGCCCTTTGAGGGTGTAATGATGCGCAGAAATTAATAAAGGGCTACATGATTACCCTAGAATTTGCTCTGCGTGACTCAGCAAAACACACGTTTCTATTCTGCGCCATGTTAACTTCACACAACATGAGATACATTTAAAGAAGGTGATTTTGTTTCTGTTTTTCCTTGGGGCGTCTTCATATCTTATCTAATGTGCATGCCCAGACGAATGAAGACCGACCCATACCCGACCACACATGGCTCATTGTTTTCAATTGTTTTCAGAAATAGGCTATACGTTTAGCCTGTCCACACCAAAACCCTATTCTGGGATTTTTTTTTTTTTTTCATTTTCTTCAGCCCCTACAGACACGCACACAAACACACACGCACGCACACACACACACACACACACACACACACACACACACACACACACACACACACACACACACACACACATACACACATACACACACTCAACACACACACACACCAACAAATACACAAGCAAATCACACATACACACATCAACAACTGTAAAGCACTATTGGTGTTTTGAAAAGCAGTATATGAATGCAATGAATTATTATTATGATAAATCAGATTTCAAAGAGATCCGTTTTTGGGTGATGGGAAATGCTGGCTTAATGGTGTTGACGGGAGGGCGAAGAGTGACAGCTGGCCAATCAACTGTGAGGATGTTTGGATCCGCAGAGCGCCAGAAGCTCTGCTCATGGCTGTTGTTATTCTTTAATTGTTCCACTGCTGCTGATGCTGAAGTGGAGACCAACTGCCACTGTCTGATCAAAATATTTACCCACTGATTAGTCACAGAGCTCAAGCTTTGAGCTTGAATATAAATTACCAAAATAATCGCACTCTGTGCCGCTGCTGTGCATTTGCCGGTGAGGACAGTCTGTCAGGCTGGCTCTGTGAGCAGGTGAATGGGTCAATATTACGCCACAACCGAGTGAATTTTAGTAAGCCAGCCTTACCCGACAGTGTAAAATCCCAATTGAACCGTATCACATCCTTTGTGTGAATTTAAAATATGTTTCTTTACTCTATGTTAGAGGACGGTCATGGTTTATTTGGTGAAAGATTTGCTTCATTTCAAATTCAGACACTGCACTTCCTGGAACCCTGCAGCTGTTTACTTGAAAGAATCTCAACCAAAAAAGAACATTTTGATAGGCTGAGCAATCTTCAGGACGATAACATCTCATGTTCGGCAGCTCAAACCAAATGGTGAAGGCTATGATTTTTACAGATTTCTCTGATAATGAGGCCATTTTCTTTTCACATGAGAGCTGTAGTTATATCAGTTTGCATCAGTAAATGGCTGCAATGTGTCAGAAGAGTGATTGTAGCTGTCGGTTTGAAAATGGATTCTGCAAAAAAGTAGGCCTCAAACCAATGTTGTTTTATCAAAATATATTAGGGCGGGGTTTGTATCACATATTACAGATGATGCAGATAATGTGTGATACAACAATAACAACCAGACATGCTTGTCTGTATTATATCACTCAAATAGTTTTCCAATAATCTTTCCAGTGCTCAAACATCTGCAGATATTGGTGTGACTGCTTGTCTCTTTTTCCTTTTCCTTTTCTATTCCCGCCCAACAACAGATGTCATGACTTTCTTCTGCCTCTTAAATAGGAGTTGTTAGATAGATGAATAGATTTTTTAAAGGGCAAAGGTTCTAGCTTGCTCATGTATATGTATTTTGAGACAGTTGCTAATTAGTCTCATGTCTATCTAATAAGCTGTGAGGCAAACTCGCTAAACCGGGGTCTATCTATTGACTTCATGCTATAAGCAGGCATGGCCGATCATAAACAATATCAATAAAATGTAGGATGTATACCAAAGCTTAAAACCCATCAAAGTAAACTATTTGACATGTGTTGCCACATATTTAACTGCAGTACTCCATTTACAATTTTAAGAATATGCTAAATCTAAATATCAATTTCATAATAACATTGGATATTTTGGAGATTCTTTGGACTACTACGAATGTCCCTCTTTTTTTTCAATTAAAAAATCTCAGTACCTCACTGAAACATTAACATATTTAGTTATTTTATGGATCCAAAGGGAGGGAAAGTGAATCAGCTCCCCCTGTTGATCACAGTCATTCAATCGGCTGAAAATCCATTGCCTTTCCCCCCAGAGACGTTTTAAGAAAATTACATTATTGCTTTTGGTTAAAAGGGTATATCATGTCTTGATTTTGGTTAAATTCCTGTAGATGAATGCTAAATTAAAGTTTTTAAAGGTTATTTCTAATCAGAGGGTTGGAAAGGGGGGAAGATTGGAGAACGATACATGTTTTGTCAAAACAACATTAGGGTCCCCCCTCAAGGTGCTGTAGGTAAGCTTTAAGAGCTATTATTTCAGTGTAATTTGTAGGAAATGACACAGCCATCCGTCAGCTCAGGGAAGCCATTTTGCCTGTCAATCACAGATGCATGAATACAACACTTCTCAATGGGGCAGAAACAGGCATGGGGGGGAAGGAGCAGAGAGCGAGGGGATGTTTTGTTGGTTTAGTTTCAAAAGCTTGCTCTCTGCCGCTCTTTTCCGCTCGCTCTCTCTCTCTCTCTCTCTTTCTCTCTCTTTACAACTCTCGAATCATACCTATAGCCTTAAGATTCAAGATTTAAGGATGCAGCAAAAATAAGATAATAAAAAGTCAAATAAAAGCTAGGACGTAGTTGGATCTGCACGGCAATGCATCCATGAATAAAGCAAGAAGCAGTGAATGTATCAAAGAACAATTTCTTCACGCAAACAAATATTTCCTCCTTTATGAGTCACACACAAACACACACACACACACACACACATATATATATATATATATATATATATATATATATATATATATATATATATATATATATATATTCAGTATATGCAGTATATATATATATATATATATATATATACACAGAAACATACACAAATACACACACACATACATATGCACACACACATTGGTCTGGTGTGCTTGGCTATAGCCTGCACTTCCTATAGGCTTAGGCTATAGCGCGAACACTGATAGAGAGAAACGCACTGTGCACACAGATTAAGAGAACACATCCCGAAATATGTTGCATATTCCCACCCCAAAACCTCAGCGCTAATCCACAATGTCCCAGAAATTTGTAGGCATTTTTATGTATCAAACACTTACCTCAGAACTCAATGCTCTCAACTGTTTTAAAACCCACATTTCTTGTGCTATTTTTTATTCAAATAAATATAACAGCAGATGCTTAAGGGTTTTCAAAGTGTTTGTGACAAAATGAACAGAACAGGATAGACTTTATTGTCAATTGTATATTAGCTTCTGGCCTCACCTAAGAGACACTTAAAAAACAGGCTACATTGCATGCACATAACACAAAAAAACAAATTATTCATATTATTCATTCTCAAGTTGATCTGATTTGCCAGTTATTGAACAGGTTGTAATTCAACTTAAAAATGTATTCTTACACAGAGTGCCTTAAACATAAATGTATAATGTTCAACCATTCCTAAAATCTCTGAAAATGTTACCTAAAGGCATTATGTGAATTCCTGTGTTTTGACCAGTGGAGCTGCTCAGATGCACACAATCAAACGTACAGCCCCTTTGGAAAAAAAATTGCCTGTAGCCACGGAAGTGTGTGTGTGTGTGTGTGTGTGTGTGTGTGTGTGTGTGTGTGTGTGTGTGTGTGTGTGTGTGTGTGTGTGTGTGTGTGTGTGTGTGTGTGTGTGTGTGTGTGTGTGTGTGTGTGTGTGTGTGTGAGTGTATATAATTAAATTCTTATGGCAGCTCTTTCCAACACAAAAGTAATGCTTTCAATTACCACTTGCTATGCTACTGTGCACTTGTGTTGTGGGCGCTGGCAGATTTATGACCTAGGAAGTATTCAATTACAGAATAGAAATGTATTTTAAAATCAACTTTTACCTATTTAAATTATACTAGTAATAATATAGTCATTATTGTTATTGTTATTATTATTAATAATATTATTAATATTAATAGTAGTAGTGTTCATATTTTCATTTCTGTTACCCATCCGTTTATGCCCACAGTAAACATTATATTTTGCATAATGATCTACCAGGAACCTAGCCTGGCTCCGCCCGCCTAAGTACTCCCGCTCAATTTTAATTTCCCTTCAGTACTACGTCTGGGTCTGTGGTATGTTCTTGGGTTTTCGCCGTCCAAATTTTGTGCGTCCAATCAGCGAACAGAGGGAGTGCCTGAGAACAATGACGTTAAAGTCAGCTCTCGTTGACGGACATCTTCACGCACAGTATTTGGTTTGTTTACAGCCTGCGCGCAATGTGATTCCCGGCCAAACATTAGCAATTGGTTATGGCAGATCCAGAGTGGCACTGGGCAGATCCAATAGTTTTGAACTTCAACAGACACACGCCTTCAAGTGAGTTAAAGTTTGTCAATTGAGTCGGTCCAGACTCTCTGTGCAAATGAAATGAAGTACGAAAGTCTGGTAGGACCAGGCTACCAGGAACCCCTGATATAATCCAAACCGATCAATACGTTTTTCAGATACAGAGATAGGATCAACTATAGTGGCATAAACAAACTCATAGTAGGGCATTGGTTGGACTTTTGATTTACAATAAAAGGGGTTCTCTATCTGTACATTTTCTATGATAAAAGAAAAAGAGTCAGAACACATTTTTTATTTATAATATTAATTTCCTATCTCCCTGAAATGAGGGAGAATGATCTGAAGACCGTTTTAGATCCCCATCCATCTGAGGTTTACGCATCCAAAGAGAGAGTCATGCTAGTTTAGAATTATTATTCATTGTATTGGATTATCAGTCTGTATTTGTTTGTTTTTGTATGTGAGTGTTTGGTGTGTGTTTGTGTGTCTGTCTGCATGACTTCCTTTCTGCCTTATTGTCTAAACTGTGGTAAATGATTGGAAGTTGCAGATTTGTGACCTATGCAGGAAATGTCACTCGTGTAGACATCTGAATTGTGTCTCTTTGTATTAATAAATGCATTCGTCTTTCACCAGACAAGGTAGCTATTCCGTTTTCTGATAAAACAACCTAATCCAAAAGTGGCAACATTTTGGGGGCAATTTTGTTTTTTTAGGGGACATCAATGTTAAAGATTTCTCTTTGTGATTCCACTTTTTTTTTTGATTGTGCCCTTGATCCAACTTTGCTGCAAGGCCAGAAAAATAACAGCCATTGTTTTGGGCTTGTTGTACCACCTTACTGCCTCCCCTCTATTTTTCCTTCAGCCGTCAGCTATAACAGTGGGGATTTCTCTGTTGCCTCTCCCTCGGTGGAAGCAATTTCCCACACTTTCCAGGAATGACAGTTAAACTCTACCACCAACAACAAACAGCAAGAAAAGTGCCCCAGTGGGTGTGTGTGTGTGTGTGTGTGTGTGTGTGTGTGTGTGTGTGTGTGCGTGTGCGTGTGCGTGCGTCTGTGTGTGTGTGTGTGTGTATGTGTGGGGGAGAGGGGGGGGAGGGAAGCCATCCTCCCAGAGTAGCATATACTTAACAGGTAGGTAAAGTATAAAGTATCTAGACAAATGTTTGATCAGACAACATCCTGTAAACAGATTTACATGTGGGCACATAAACAAATCATGTTTTATCGCTACAACAACCCTAGTGGTGTTTGCATACCTTACGATATCTCAAGGTGAGTTTATAAGGTTGCACAGGCTGTGCCAGTTCATACGATATAATAAATCATGCATGAAGGATATTGTTGACCATCTTGTTTTATGCGCAGTCGCCCTGCTCCATTCATATGCACAATGTGTGAACGTTGTTGCAGTCAAGTCACGAAATCGCTTGTCCGAGTCCTCAGCCTGCCAGCCCAAGTTCAAGACCGAGTGGTGGACTGCAGTCCTGGAGCACTGGTATGAGAATATGTAGATCAGGCCTTCGAGTGTGAAAACAGCGATGCGTGATGTAGCCGGACAGACCCGGACAAACAGAAAGATATTGATATTGCATTCCTCAGTAACCTTTTATTTTAACATATGCTCGTTTTGAGCTGCCGCCCATGTGGGGGCTGATCGGTGGATGAACACCCCCTCTAGTGCACAGCACATTCTGTTTGGTGCCTTCACTTCCGCTTGAAGACAGGGAGAAGCGCTGACACAGCTAGCCCGGGGCCTCCTGCGTTTTCACTTCTTCTTGAATCTCCAAAGGTCATGGCTCCACACACATTCATTAGTCTAATGAGCTAGGCTTACCATTAGCACAGCGCAATGTCAATTGACTGTCAAATCCAACTTCTCCAGACAAGCAAAAGGTTGATTCAAGCGCCATAGCAGCTCTGCGAAGCAACATCTGGTACATGGGAGCGATGGTGAAGAGTTGAAATATAAAACATTAGGTGAATATTCAAATCACTCTAGTCTGGTTTGTGTCTTGAATGTGTATGAACCCACATTATTGGTATATTATTGTGTTTTAATTGTGGTCATTATGTCTCACTTATTCATTCACTGCTTGTAGCAGTTCCAGGATTATTAGCAACTATCTGAGCACTGCATGCTTTGAGGCAATTTGTTGATTTGCTTTCGGCAGGCACCACATTTGAATTTATGATTCAATAAATAGGGAACCCATCGATCAGTATCTCTCCTCTCCGCCCTCCATGAAAACAGCAGGACTGTGTTTTTGTCTCTGCTGGGATGCTGCGTCTCCGAGATAAGATAGCTCAGAGGGGTATGCCGTCTGTGTGGAGTTTGTCTTCTGCTTCCAGCCGATCATATCTGGGTCAGGGTATTTGCCTAATTAAAAAGGTAAAAATGTAATTTATTGCACAATAGCAGCAGAGTGTACGTGCCACGATATGCATATATTTCAAAAGACTATGACAAAGCCACTGAGATTGCGACTTCAGATCCCTTACGGACTTGATTAGAACTTGCATCTAAAACACAATGTGCCGCTCAGTTCCACTGTTCTCTTCTGTAAACTGCCCTTATTAACTTCATATCCAGCATTGAGCACAAACTAAATGACTCCAGCCGGCACAGACTCATTTGCAAGTTTTTCGAAGAGATACTATCATTACTTCAGTGCTCCCATTTGAACAGAAAGTGCGTCAAAGATCAGATTTTATCTAAGAGCTTAAAGAATACTAATGAGTCACTCTATTTCAAAAAAGCCCCCTAGTTCAAGATGTTTAATTCATAGAACCACCAACAGATATGCCGACCGTCCAAATTAGATTTAAAGGTGTCCCAAATATCCTATAGCACTAAATTCGCCTCATTAATGCTGCATTCTTCACATAGTTGGATCCTTCAGTTAGCATTCGCGGAATTCTACGACATCGAATGCTTAAGGCCATTACCTTGTTATACTGAGTTTATTCTTGTTTTATTCATCTGACCATTTTGTGAGGTTTGAGCGAGTTTAGCATTTGTGTAAAAAATCGGTCTCGTCTGTAGAATGTATACCATTTAGCCAGGGATGCAGCTCACAAGTGGATATTTGCTTCAATAGGGCTTGTACATCAGAATGCATCATGGGATTTTATGTTGGCGACACGTCTACTATTTTGAGAAGCAGTATTGCACAATCCCAAATCAACGTGAATATATCGTAACCTAGGCTAAACCAGACGTTGCGATGTACAAGCCCTATACGACTACTGGGCCTCGACGACAGATGTTGATGAACCAACAAGCCTACGAAATTAAAGTAAAATAAGAAATAAGTGAATACGACGGAGCAGAGCTTTTTAAGCAGCTTAAGGTACTGGCTGCAACAGGATCAAGTATTTAACAGGCCTTAGCAAAACACATCTTTAAATAATGACCTTTCATTTGTCAATTGCTCTTTGAAATGTGATGCACACGTTTTCCTGCCCGGGCTCTGCACCGTCTGCCCCCCCCCGAAGGTCTGCTATAACAGGGGAGGAGCGCAGGAGCCCAGATCACTTCTGGACGGCCCCCGCACCATTTAGATGTTTCAGGGTTAATCGACAAACCACTGATGAAAGAGAGCACTTGTTCCTCTGCGAGGTGCTAAGCCTGGGAGGATGGATGTGAAATCAAAATGTTATTATTCAATCAGCGCTGAGAAAATACCACGGCGGCCGCAGAAGGCATCCCGGGCCTACCCACCCGCAAGCCAAAGGACTTCTGAGAGTACTAATATAGTGTGATGAGCTCTTTTTATCCCCTCAGTGTTGGTTTTCCGTCTGCTTTAGCCCCCCCACATGTCTCCACAAATTGCATTTAGAGGTCAGACGCCAAAATTGAGTTTTCGGCATGTCCCCGATCACCTAAGCATCCAACTGGCAGGAATGTAATCAATAGAGAGCAAAGTGCCCTGTTGCCTTTGGTGCGACCTGTGTTTCTCTCTCTCTCTCTCTCTCTCTCTTTTCCTTCTCTCCCTTTTTGAGAGATCACATCCATTCCAAGCTAAAAGGGTTTAGGAACTGTTGTGTTTTCAAATGTTAAACACCCCATCTCTAGAATGTTCAGAACACAACCAAGTCCTTAGCGTGGGTCATCTCAGTGTGCCTTAACTTAGAGAGCAAACAAACAAAGGGGGCGAAGGTGCTATCACAACAACGGGTGCAATAAGACAGAGCAAAACAATACCAACTTCCACAGGAACAACCTGGCAATACTGTATCGACGACAACACTGGGCTACACAGCACGTAGCCCAAACACACTTAAAAAAACGAAATTACATTTACTTCTGATTTGGTCTTCTCACGGTTCTCTGGAGGCTCTCCAGCCGCTACACAGGAAGAACGGGACATATCTCTCTCTCCTTTGGATCTGGCCCGTCCAGGGCATCTCAGCTATCCCTCTAGTCACCAGGTAATGGCTTGTCATGGCTTAAAGGCCTTCATACGTTCAACAGACTCACACAAGTACACACGTGCACGCACACACACAAACAGACGCACACACACACAAACACACTCCCACAAATATCCAGCTCATTTGATGCATAGTTGCTTCTCTCTCACCCCTGCATCCATTGGGAATGGCCAATTCCAAAGTGAATACACTTTGGAGGAGTGGAGGAAGCTATGGGAGCTGAAGCTTTCCATCAAAGGGGCTGCGCAGATGGAAATGGGAAAGGGATGACCCATCATTCAAGAGCTCAGCCGTGTTTACTGATGGCCAAATGTATTTACTGGGGGCCGGTTGTCCTATTGCTGCTACTGAAAACACCCCCTATTGCCAAACAAAAGCACATTTTTCGTAGCGCCAATTTGGCAGCCCCAATTGGCAAGAACAGTCAGTCATGTTTTCTCTGGGGGAATAAGAAAAGGAATAACAGTTACAACTTTAAAAGCTATTTCAAAATACAATTTATCTATATATGTATATATATAGAAGCATTTTTTTGCAACTCCATTTAAAAGACCACCTCTGAACGAATATACTCATTAGATGAGTTATGACTATTATCTTTTTAGTAATGGTATGATTAGCATAAATTATGGTGGTGGTTGAAACTGAATAGAGCACCTTTTACATTGATATTGTGAATGTAGAATGATAAGCTGCTGAAAGACTAAGAGGCACAAAGCAGAGGCCAGAAATAACTGCATGCATTAGTATGTATCAACACGCATACACCTCTAAGAAGGTGTACGTTATGCCAAATATTTTAGATCCACCAAAAAGAAACATCCATGCTTGCAAATCCGGCAAGTGCATTTTGTCCCCAAAAGGATACGCCAGGGAGACTTTGAGGAGCTTTAAATGGATCCACAGCGACGCGGCCCTAAACGTATTGCTGAGGGACGAGAGAGGTCTACATCATGTCTTCCTCATACTAACAAGCCCTTGTAGTTTTTCTCGGCACCGTGCCATGGACGGTCGGATCTAAAGGCAAACGGGGATGAATATTTAATCAGTGTTACCTTGTTGGCATAGGCGGTGCCACTTTAAAGAGCAGAGCTACGGCGTGGATGTGCTGTATTTTCACAAGCACTGCACAACTGAAAATATTTGGAGTGAGTGTGTGTATCCAAGCATGGCCTCTCTTGTTCTTTGGCTTAATGCTTTTCTTAAATATAGACCCCAAATGTGGTCTCGGTGGTAGGGATTGTGTCATTAACATGGGAAACCTTTTGTGACGCAATTGTAACGCAATTCGCAAAAGTTAAATATCTTCAATCTTCAAAATCTTCTTCTTGCTGAATATCGGCTATATAAACACACAATGGTGGCAGGATAGTGTCATGGCCAGGGTGGACGTCTGCTAGCCCAAAGATACTAGGGTTAATCCCCATTGTCCGCATCCTGCCTGTATGCATCCCTGAGCAAATAACGTAATCACCTGTCTCTGAATTCACTGGAAGCTGCTCTGGATAAACACGACTGAATATTAATACGAATTGAATGTTGTACACTTTATTTTGGTCAGCTGTAAATTTTCAACTCCAATTACCTTATTTTGTATATATTTATGTGTCCCACTTTAGGTAAACAGTTAATACTGTATATGCTGATGAGAATGTACCAGCAAAACACTGCATTACACACCCCTTTCTGTTATGGGGGCTCAGTTGGTAGACAGCTTCACCTAAATTGCCCAGCATGTGGGGGCCAAGAATAGCCATTATCCGTGTGTAATGTAGCCTCTGACCTACAGAGTTAATATAGTATTTGCTCTACAGAGTCTGGCGTGTTACTGTTTTCTACAGAAAAAATAAAGCGAAAAACAGGCAGGGAAATGTCCTCTATTTTCTGGTTCACCAGACAGATGGGGGCTTTCTGCTGTGAGGAGTAATCTCCCAGTAAAGCTGAGATAAAACAACTTTAATGCTGTAAAATCCTGAGGTTTTACCAGTACTCTGGTGATACCACACATATGGCTCAACATCTGGGAGGGGGAGGGGGGATTAACCATACACCCTGCGTCTACTTCTGTATGTAAGACCGACAAAAGATGGTGTGGCATTTATCTTAACATAAGCAACTTCATCTTAGAGTAAACCTGAGCTCAGAGTGTATCTTTGTTCTTAAGATTAACATTAATAATAATATGACATATTGCTCTGCTTTAGCAGGATGTTAACCATCTAAAAGGGAAAGATAAGGTCTTTAAAAATGTTGCAATGTTTTTTAATGTTTCAGAAGAGTGAATTAGGATAAAGATTAAAAGTCACATGTCTCCCAGAAGTTGGATATGAAGCAGTGTTTACGCTGCTGTGGGTCAATACAGGGTTTTTTTGGAACGTAATAAATAATGAGATCATGGTGAAATCATAATTTGTAACGTAATGTTCCTACATACATTCTCATTAGCAATTCCTAATCAGTTATAAATTATTATTAAGATATTGCGTTAATGTTGTATAAGATAATTTATAAAGCATAAGTTAATGATTTACAAACTGTTAGCAATGGTTTAATAATGCTTTATAAAAAAACGTTCTAACCCTGCAATTCATGATAAGTTCAGGTAGTTACAAAGCCTTATTTAAGTACTTAGTGTGAGGTCTCTTATGAATAACTGCGACTTTGAAGCATTAATAAAGTAGTACTAATACTTTATTAATGCTTCAAAGTTGCAGTTATTCATAAGTGCTACCCAGACCCCCATTATAACAGTATTCTAAATCTAGGTAACGGCCCTTTTCCTTATAAAATATTCCATTTATTGTACAGTAAGCCTTTTAGTTTCTCTCGATCACGCAATATTCTCACCAAATGTCCTCTAGCTGATCTTTGTTCATCACTCTTGGAAAATAAAAGTGATGATTGCACACATAACACTGATTTAATGTGCACTAATCATTAAGGATAATCAGACGAATAAGGGCTTGTCCACTTCGATTTCAACATGAGGATTAATCGTGTACACAGCACAGATACTGTGCTGGACAACCACCACAATGAGAAAGGAAATACTGGAGAATTTCAGCCCCAGTACCCTGGCCACATGTCCGGAAAGGGGCAGATGAGTTATAGGTACACGGGGGCGACACACAAGCTGGGAAAGAAGAAGACATTTATAGCTCCATCATGGAAATGGATTTCACTATTCATTACCTCCAGGACCGATGGTCTGACTTTTAAAGCTAAATCATTGCACTGTCACCGGCACTATTTATCTTGCCGCTCGCTAATACTTCGGAGCAGTCGTGGAGCTGAGACGTTTTGCGGTCCCCTGTGGGTTTACTAAACACAACACGTGTTCCGGGGCGATGGGGTATCTCCCACCAATCAGCTGGTTGAGTTGACGACGTTCAAACGAGTTGACGGGCAGGTTGGTCGGTGTTCCGCCGAGACGAGAGACGCGTGCCGTGGCGGAAGCCAAAAGACTTCCAAGCAATCAGACAGGGCAGATTCCTGATTTGTCAGTCAGGGGCGGTTTGAACTGTCAGCTTCTGCATTATATCATAGAGAGCTGCCATCCACGCCGAGGGCCTTATCTGTTTTCTGTGGAGGTACTCCCCCCCCCCCCCCCCCAACCTCTCGCTTCCATCCTCTCCTCTCTCCATCTGTCTCTCCATCCCTTCCCCTTCCTCCCCGCATTTGAAGTGGTATAATTTCCTCCGTTTCCCTTTAGTGCAGATCTTAATAAGTATGAGGGGGAGTGGGGCTTTTCAAAAGGGAAGAGGAGGGGGGTGCTGACAGTTCATGTGCTCAGCTCACTGCGCAGCGGTGACACCCATAAAGCCTGGCGTGGCTGTAGCAGATGGACCTGACAGGCCTGACGGAGGCTGGGTGGTGGGAGGGCGGGTGGGTTGAGGACGGTAGAGGGGAAGGATACACACAAGAGGCAGAAGGGGGAGGAAGGAAGGAAGAGGAGGTGGCAAAGGGAAAAAAGCGGAAGAAAATGTTGGTCGCCATGCTCGCTGACATGAGACTGAGTGATACACGGCCGGGGGGCAGGGGTGTGTGTTTGAGTGAGTGTGTGTCTATGTGTGTGTGTGGGAGGGGGGTCATTTTAAATGAAAGAGGGCTCTGTGACAACCACGAGGCTTGAATCGTGCTCTTATCAAGCTCAACTGCTCCAATCCCTCTCAGGCTACACATTCACATGAGCGCAGGCACAAGCACCCACACACACACACGTATGCACACACACACGCGCACGCAGGCGCACACACACACACACACACACACACACACACACACACACATAAACCGACATAGGCACACGCTCAAACATACGACGCATGTACCATGCACAACCGCACATGCATTGACATGCACAAACACGCACAAAAATGCTAATGACGCACATGCATACTAGCCAAGAAATCAGACAAACTAAATCCAGGCAAGCACCCATAGGTCTGGCCAGCCGTGCGAGTTATGCAACATCTACTATATTGTTCATTCTTGTATGCATTCATGGCTGTGTTTTAAGTAGCAAACTCTCTTGAGGAACGTCGTGGCCCTGTGCACGTCTTGACGTCCCTGTGGCCGGTTATTTTGGGGTCTAGCTCTATTGTATCGGCATGTGTGCTGACTTTCTTAGTGTGTAGTAAGCCCTAAGCTAATTTGATAGCTCTAGTGTGCAATATTACATAACGCACAACTTTAAGCATGTTCACCATCTAGGGAATTGCCGTCTTTTTCTAGATTCCCTGTCCGGAAGAAAGCAGAAAGCCCTATTATAATCTGCCTACTATTGTCTGCATTTATTCTGAGGGCGCTGACACCGTGACCCGACCGTGACAGACAAAGGTGGTGGCGGTATTAATTGGTCCGCCTGTATCCAGTCCTATCAAGATTTATTACAGTAATACTTTTTCTGTGCAGCAGTTCCACTGCAGCAAACAAAGGCAACAGTATTTTTCCTATTGGATTTCTTCTACATGCTGCATGAACAGCAGGACAGAGCGCCTTCTTATAAATCAAGAGTTACTTTCATTCCACTCACATCCCTTGTGGTGGAAATACAATTCATCAAATCAAACATTTACCAGGTGGCAAATTATGCACCAATTACATTCTAAATCAGAGATGGCGCTCCGCCATGACAGTCAGTGCACAGCACACCACAGAGTTTGCTCCTGGACTAAACAATCACGGCGCCCCAAGGAGGCACGAGTGGTGTGCATCCGCTGTTCCTTCCAACCAGTTAGTTGGTTATTTAAACTTGAAACACACACACTCACACACTGACTCCAGCTGCAATTCCCCCCCCTCCCTACCCACATTTTCTCCTGCAACAGCACTCCAGAACCCAGGCAGTCCCCCAGCTATTCCCCAAGTCTGCATCGTGCCGTGCTTGGGTGGATTTCATTAATGCAGTCCTCCTCCTGACAGAATATCCATCATTCCTCTGTGGCCAAGTTCTGACAGCTAATTAGATGCCACATTCTGTAGAACTATATTAGGCCTTGAGGCCCCGAGAAACTCAGCCAGCAGCTACCTCACATGATTGACTGGTGCACAGCCAAAATAAAGAATAATAAACTTTGAATAAACTTTGATATCCAAACAACGAGAGCCAGAGAGAACGGGGCCTTCATAAATCTTTGCAAGTGACAGCTCCACCTTGTTCTTTTCATGAAGTTCTGTGTTTTCTGATGCAATGCTTAATATAAAATTCCAATAACTAGATGTGACGAGGACTTCTTCAATCGATGTTCATGCTTGTATTACGACTTCGGTATAAAAGGCCCTTTAAACAAAACAAATCTTCACCCTTTATATTTCAAATGCCTTGTATTTGAAGCCCTTATCTTTCTATTGGTTTACAGCTGCCTGTTTTTTAATCCCCACTGATGTCGTTTTTTATTGATTTGTCCTGAAAATGCATTTTGGACGGCTTCTCCTGGCTGAGTGACAGTTGTTGTTGTCTTCGCCAGGGAGCCGCTACGCTTTCGCTACTTTCAGCAGTGATGAAACAGCTCCAAATCCTGCTGATTAAAAAATTATAGAGATTGACAGCCCAGCCTATACGTATGAAATAAACATTTTAAATGACATTAGTTATGAATTTTATCAAGGCTAATTAGCTCTATATGATTCATCTGATCATGGATGAAGTGTGAAATCCCCCCCACACACACACTCTCACTACTTAAAGTGATTTGAGAAGTGCTTTATAAATGCAATGCATTCGATATACTCCCGGATTCTTATTTTTCCTCAGCGTGAAAGTGGGGGAACTAGCATGACGAGATTTGTTGTTTCGGCCTTCTTTCTTTTCATCCACACCTCTGAGAAGCCCGCTCTCATCGCATCCCACTGGTTTTCACAGGAAAAATATCTCATTATGAAAGAGTCCAGCATAATTTCTGGTCTAATATTTTCTTTCAACTTGCACTTTGTTGCTAAGCAGTTTTCCTCGAGTTGACCGATACCACTGGCCGGATTCAAGCGAAATACATCACCACGACTTTGTGTGTATGTCTTTTTTCCTGAAAGCTGGAGGCTTCGGCTTCTGCGCGTATCTGGAGGTCTTCTGCGCGGAGTGAAAATCATTACAGCCCTAGAATAACCTCCTTTTAGTTAGGTTTGACATTGGTTGCCCCCACCACTGTGGGTGCTGAGATTCAAAGAGCCCTCGTCCATTTGAACGCACGGTGTCTGATTTATGTCTGAGTCGGGGCAACATTACTCAACTGAGCACTTTTAGAAAGACCTCAATTGACCCCTGACAAGGAAAAGAATACTTGCCTCAGAAGCCCATTTCCATCTCTTGACTTCTACTACTACGACACTCACTACACATGGATGTGTGTGTGTGTGTGTTTGTGTGTGTCTGTCTGTCTGTCTGTCTGTCTGTGTGTGTGTGTGTGTGTGTGTGTGTGTGTGTGTGTGTGTGTGTGTGTGTGTGTGTGTGTGTGTGTGTGTGTGTGTGTGTGTGTGTGTGTGTGTGTGTGTGTGTGTGTGTGTCAGCGCGCTCCTAGATGGGAGCGTATTGAGTGGGCCTCCTGGAGAGATTGTTTGTGCCGCAGTTAACGAATGATATGCTGCTTCCTTTGAAACACGGGTGTGTGCAGAAAGTTGATGAGGTGACGTTAGTGACGTGGGAACAGACATGACATGATCAACTGAAGTTCCCAACACCCATTAAAATCTCTCTCCGTCTCTCTCTCTCATTCTCTCTCTCTCTCTCTCTCTCTCTCTCTCTCTCTCCCTCTCTCTATCTCTCTCTCTCTCTCTCTCCCTCCCTCTCCCTCTCCCTCTCCCTCTCCCTCTCTCGGCTCATCTGTTTTGATTTAATTGCTATATTTTTCTTACATATGTGAAACCATATCCAAGACATATTATGGAGCTCACTTCAAAATAAACATGAACTTTCCAAAGCATACGCCAGCTGTTAATTTGGTAGTTTATATTTTTGTCGATTATATTCCTACTTTTACTTCAAAATATTGTTGCTGTTCTCCTTACCTGCTTATGAGCATCTGCACAATTCATGTTGACTCAAGTTCCACGGGACAATATTGAATAGAAGGTATCTCATTTTGGTTGCATCTTAATCAACCTTTCATTCCAAAAAACATAAAAACATAAAAAACTCATTGACAATTGTAACTAAATCATATCAAGGACCACGGGAGAAACTAACAATCAGTGTAGAATTGAAGTGGCAGATGTCCTTTCTTGGACGTTTTGTTCTCATTAGCACTGTAAGGCAGCGGACCTGTACACACAGGGAAATGAAACCCATGAGATAATGAGCTTCTAAGAAGTTGGAGGTGCACTACTCTGAAGGAAGGAGATCAGCTGTTCATCCAACCAGATCGTAGGCGCCGTCTCCCAAATCATACTTTAGATATATCTCAAGTCTGATGAAACACAAGCTCAAATCTGCGTGAAACGTTGGGTTTTACTATCTTTTGCTTCATATATGTTTTGACCAATCATGTGGGTGGAAGCTGGGATCTGAAAGCGCGTAATTGGCAAACACAAACTCGGCCAGCAGTATTAAACTGTAGAAATGTCTGTAAAGGTTCCAAATCAACACCGTGAGGGCTGGCAACCGGAGGAATCACTAATTAAAATCCCCTTCGGAAATCTTCATCCACTCACTTAGTTTTCTTCTGTAGAATATCTCTGTTACGATAAAGGTAACAAAGAGTAGCCCCCCCCCCCCCCCTCCCCCTTCTCCCCTCCAGAAGTTCTGCTGGTACGTAGTTGGACTGCTGGCTGCAAGAAGACTGTTGTTGTTCCCTCGAGCGAAAACACCTCACCACTTAATTATTCATCATGTGTCTGTGTGTGAGGCTGAGAGAGACAGAGAGACACAGCTAATGGAACAAATCACTTGTATCACAATTTTAATGGCTAGATAAAGGTTTTGTGTAAGGACTCGATTATAGCTCAAAACGGCCAGATCATGGTAAACGCTTATAGTCTATAATCTAAGCTGTGGTGTTCCTTCCCAGATTTCTCAATGAGATTGGCATTACAATATTTGGATTAAATGTCAATTATTTATACCCACACAAACTAAAAAATGCTAATGGGTCGTGATATGCATCAGACTTTATTATTTAACACAGACACACACACATCCACACACACACACACACACACACACACACACACACACACACACACACACACACACACACACCGTACATGATCGGAGCTAGCCTTCCTGAAAACGTCAGTCTGTTAATATGCCTTTCATGACTGTCATCGAACAGGGGAATGTGTTACCATGGAAACAGTGTCTAAGGCACAGCCCCCAGTGACTCTGCCTTCAGCCAGTTGTATGCGCGCACACACAAACACATGCATATGCGCACACACATACACACACACACACAAACAAACGTGCGGAAAAACATTTTACGACCCAGCAACTCAGATGCACACACAACTGAAATTTCTGCACCCGGCAATGCTGAATTGTCTACTGTTGTTTTAAAGCACCAACACATACTACACTGGTCCCTGCCTACAGGTGGGAAGAAAGAGCAGGCTTCAAATGTATTTTCAAGCTGACAAAGGGCACCTGCATCTGAACTCTTCAATATTGCTGTATCTGAAAAGCAGCAATATGTAATGAATCATTGCTCATAACAATCTTCAAAGGTGGCATTCGAAAACTAAAGGTGAACAGATCTTTTTTTGATGTCTTGCTACACACAAATCATTTTCTATGGCTTTGAATTTGATTTTTAGAGTTCCACCTTTATGACCTTGACCATGCTCTCTTTTACCTGATGCTTTGAACAACATTGTTTTTAGTAAGCTGGAAGTCAGTAAGCTGACAGTATATTCATGACTATAATTTGTGGTTCTCCTGCCGCCAGGTATTGATAAAAAAAAGAATGTTGCCCTCATTGTACTGACACAACTTTCTCTGACGTTTGCATAGCACACCTCTGTGAGATTCATCAAGCTGCTCCTATTTATGTTTTAGTAAGTAACAACTTTTGTACAACCATAAATGCTGATCAATAAAAAAAAAGAAAAAATCTTGAGATTTTGAGTTGTTTGTTGTCATAACTCTGAAGCCATGCCCAGTGAGTTTGTGTGGAGTTTTGAAAACAGTAGTTGACATCCAGCCAACCACGAGGAAGTTATATGACACGACAACTTTTTAGGAGAAAAGGTTTCAAGGTGGTTGCATGTGCCGCAACTCTGATGTGCTGACCCACACTGTTCGCTCTCTGTTTGCCTTTAGGACTTATTTTTCTCCAAATATTTAGTCAGACCTAGTAACAGAAATCCCCCGTGTTGCCTGAATGGCTGGAACACATCCTCCTGTTTCCAGAAATACCATGTTATCTCCATGTAATACCACTATTTAACACAGACATATTGGTAGAGATAAATGGTATCTCTACCAATACGTCCATGTACAATAGTGGTTGAGGTACCATGGTATATTTACCACCATGTGATGGATATATTGGTAGAGATACTATGTATCTCTAGAACTATGTAACGTTGACATATTGGTGGAGATACCAACACGGTTATTTTTGGGATTATGTTAAGGTTTAGGAGGTAAGGTTAGGTTTACGGTTATGGTTATGGTTATTTTAAGGGGTTAAGGTTGTTATGCTGCCTTTATTGTAGGGTGGAACAAATAAGGTTCCCGGTTCTTTTCTTACGGTTCTGACAGTGACAGTCTTCCCTCGTCGATTTTTGCTGTTTTCATGATTCCTACTTCTGTCACACCAAAGGCTTTTACCGACGTGACAGAGGCATCATGCACCAGGGGCTTCTCTAGGGCTGCAGCTTGATTTTACTCCAACCTGTGCTACCAAGTTGTGTTTGTGAGGTCGGGTGGACCCCGACATGACCCGGGGATGTGGCTTGACCTCCATCGGCTCTAAAGAGGGCAGCCTCTCATTGTTTCCGACAATGGGGGGCCAAGTGCCCTGCATGTTATTAAAGTCTGTTGAGGTCCGCTGAGAGTGCAAAGCATTGAAGAACAGAAGGATAAATAGGGAGGGGGGGGGGGGGGGGGAAGACTTCCAGCCAGAAGGAAATGAATTCTGAAAGACCGCAGGGCAAACCCAAACATGTTAGGCAGGACCCCAAGTGTCTGTGGACACAATACACTCCCTTTTCCTCTCCAGGCCTCAGGCCTGGAAAGTTTACAGATGGTGTTATTTCTTTCTGTTGCATTTTCGGTTTTTTTTGCACATTTGCATCCCTAGTCCTTTGTCGGCCAAGTGTATCAAATATGAATGTTGCAAGCTGTCATTTCCCCACAGCAGATCTACTCCATGACTGATATCCACATGGAGTCCCTCGTCTGGATTCAGACGCCGTCCCGTTCCCTCTCCATTATGTCCCATCTCTCGGCAGCTTCTCCCGTCCTGCTCTCCAGTTCCTCTTATAGACAATAAGATGCCAGTGATGGAGCTGTATATAGTATAAAGAGACCTTTTTCTTTAACACACCACCATCCTTCGATTCATTGGCACTTTCAGCATTGAAGTGTTTTCAGTCCCCATGTAAGCTATGTTGCATGTACACATACGTGTTTTACAGTTCCAGCTTTAACAGCTCAGTAACTATAGCTGTTTTATAATTCCGACACCTTGAAAGGGTGACATAAGTAAAAGCTTTCCTTTACTGGACCTTTAGGGGATATCTTTTTTTCCAGTAGCTTTACAGGCTTTCCCAGCCACTGCTTCTTGCAAGCGTCGGGCGAGCATGATGAAATATTCATTGTTATGCATTAACGTCTGAAGAGTTGTTGGATTCCAACTAGATGACCTTCATTTATTAAGACATAACAATGGGCTGTGCGGACTACGTTGAAAGCGCCGCAGACGCTCCCTCCCTGGGTATACAGGCTGGAATCCATCAAAGTGGTCATTTTTCACAAGACAAAGCACACGTCTCACAATTCCTCCTCCTTTGATTAATGTTTTATGTGCTGCTCACTGTTCTGTTGCGTTAATTTACAGAATGTAAATTCACGATGCACACAACTCTTTTGCGGTGGGCGGTGAAGACGGTGTTCATCATACGCACCGATAAACTTCACTCAACGGAAAGGTCTCAGTTTATTTAGAACCCAATGAAAAGAGGTGATGTATGGCCTTTCGCCCAATCCTTTCATAACCGAAACCCTTACCCCTGTAATTAATTACATTTTACCAAATTACTGTTTTGGATGATGAATGGGAGGGTGACAGGGGAATCCTTAACCTACATCGAGTGGCAGGAAACACTAGTCCCCTTCTTACTAATATATTCAGTGAGGTTGATTCATTTGCAACCACTCTGCCGAAGAAAGGACAGTGTAAACTCCTGCCTTTTGGTTTCTTTTTATCCTATCCTTGTTTGGTTTTTGTAGCCCTTATCCGGTTTATCGTGACAGTGAAACTTGACATTGTCTGCGGTTTTAGTTGTCATTCCATTTTTTTATTGCAGCACTTCACCAGTTGTTGCTGCACAAAGGCTGGCTCCAAGAATACGCAACTCAGTATGAGACCATTATAAAACCCACTAAGATTCATTTATATGGCGTAAGTCAAGCAACATGTTGTTTTTATATGTAGCTTGTTTTATGAGATAAGGGTTCCAGGACAGTAGTGTGGCTGTACAAGAGACGAATCATGGAGAACAAATGAAACATAAAGCATGAAGGCAGCAGAACCAATATCTGCACCAAAATGCATTACATCAAGATAAAATATATAATGTACAAAGTACTATTTGTTGTACTTTTGTAGCTAAATTAAGTGGTTCTGTGTCCAACTTCTCTGCTTCCTTTTCACATCATCTCACATAATGGAGCACATTCAAATGTTGAAAGTGCTTTGTGTTATATATTAAGGTGCACATTTCTCATATATCTACGGTCTTGTTGTTATCCAACAGACATAATTGAATAACAGAAGAAATATTTATTTCCCCCCTTGGAAACAGCCTTCTCTTGAGCAAGGCTCATTTAGCCAGTTTGTTGCTCCGTCCTCCCCTCTCTGTCCCTGATTGTATTCATTGTGAGCCGTTCCCATTCAGCCTGGTGCAATCACTGAGCTAAAAGAAACAATTTAAAAAAGGCCCTGCAAATGAGCCTGGGTGGAGTGGGGTGGGGGGGGGGGGGGAGTTGAAAACCACCCAAGTAAAATTCCTAGCCACTTTCTATCCGACTCGCATGCTGATTCTGTTGCCGAGTGGTCAACCTTTTAGCTTCAAATCCATGGTGCATATAGTACACTTTATTTGGCCTTAACAAATATTTATTTCAGTAGCACATAAACAAACAGCCATAACAACACATCCATGATTTAGACTATTTTGACGTGATTTAGATCAAGCCATGATTGTTGTTTATGAAATTGTATTTCTCAAACATATCTACTCTGTCTGATCACTGAAGGACTATATATATATATATATATATATATATGTGTGTGTAAATGTGTGTGTGTCTTCATTGGAATGTAAGTAAGTATTTCCAATGACAGCTCAATCCCTCGTGCTACATGAAGGACATATGCAATATTCAATGGAGCTCTACCCCTACCAATTGATTCACCAAACATAGTCATAATGCACCATTAAAAAACATTATCAATAAAATCCACCACACAAAGTAGAAGAAAAAATGTCTTCCTTGGTCGCTCAAAAGTCTATGTTTTTATTGAAAGAATATCATCAGTTACATAAAATAGCATTTAACACAACCCCTCAGATGATGCAACGCAAAAGCATTGATGTAAACAAGATGCAAAACTACCTATTCTGTCGTTTTCCCATATATATATGACAAATGGTAGCTCTGTTTTAATCTCATATTCCCACCAATTTTAGCCATCGGTTCTTTCTTACAGTAAAGAAAAGATCAATTCCCTGTATCAGATGGCTAAAACTCGCCTCAGCAATTTTTTTAAACCAACTGTGTTGTTTTTTCTCACTTGGATGCTTTGTCTTATTGGAATCAATAAGACAAATAAGTGAAGCAGCTGACTGTTAAATGCGCTACAATGAGCCCACCACTGTGCCGAAACCCTTTTTGTTTATCCAAAAAGACATTGCAGTTATTAGTGGTCCTCCTGTCTTATTTTTTGTCTCCTTATCCTGAGTAGTTAAGACATAACGCAAGTTCACACTAAATGACCTGAAAATCATTGTGAAAAGTAGGCAGTTTGTGTTGTTTTGAATGAACCCACTTAACCTTGGACATCGATTAGTACCCCTGAAAGAATAGAAGCCCTGCACCGTGGACTGAAATGCGCTGCGATCTAAATCCAGTGAATCCATCCATCAATGAGTAACATGTGATAAGGCTCAGGCCAATTCCCCCAAGGCCAGCTGAGGAAGACGGTCCTCTGCAGATGCTTCACTTGGAGCTATATGGATTTGAGCCGTTGTGAATTACATTTTTGTCTTTTATTCAGAATAAATAGAGTGACAATTTCGGATGGACACGATCCCGGTATCAGCAGCAGCTGTATGGCACCCAATTTATCAAGGGCGGCATGGTTATAGTCCGGTTAAGGTAATGGACTCACATCATTGGGGGAATGGTTCCAAGGGCTGTTACAGCTGCAGGGTACTGTTCCCCGCTGCAGGCTTATCTATGGGAGGACACATGCAGATAAACGTGTCAAGCGTGTCTGATAGCTGAGACGTAACCTCTTCATCGATAACGAGCCCTGCTGATCTACATTATAATCACTCTCTATAATCAAGGTGTATTACTCCCCCTTCCGCTGCACGGATGCTTTTTAACATCATCCAATGAACATAAGCAGTATTCTGCTAATGTTAATATATGTTTATATATATAAATGCATGTATTTGTTCATCAGCTGACAAACTATTCCTGAAAATACAAGCAATGTATAATTTAAAAGGGTAGTTCTTCCACACATATTTAATATGGTGTGTGTGTGTGTGTGTGTGTGTGTGTGTGTGTGTGTGTGTGTGTGTGTGTGTGTGTGTGTGTGTGCTTGTGTGCATGCTTTCCATGTCTCAACAATTCAATGTAAAATTGTAGGAAACCAATTTGGCTAATAAGTAGTATATTATCCTTATTCTATTCGATTAGCTCTATTGCCTTCATCGGAGACGCAATTCTTCCTCCAATCGACATGAATCACTCTCTGCTGACTGTCTATCCCTCCACGCAGGAGGGTCCTGAAACACTCATAAAGCATTGTGTGCAGCCAGTGCAACCCTTATCCAGACAGTGTATGGAACAACAAGCATTTGGTATGCAGTGTACTGCTCTGCTACTCTTTAGTCTTTTATTCAAGTCAAGATAATATCTTCACACAACCATAGCAAATGCTTCATTGGTTCTATGTGGTAACAAAAAACGTGGCGAATTGAAAGGATTCATTAATGTTTGTGACAGGGTAATTAAGAAAAAAATGTCTGAAAGTCAAATGTATGAACGCTCCATACAGCATTATGTCTCCTTATCTCTGGGAAAAAAAGGGCAGGCTTTTTTGGTTTCCTTCATTCAAACCTCAAACTTTAATGAAAACTTAGTGTATGGATAAAAGATCCATACACTAAGTTCCATACAGCTGAAAGATCCATACAGCTGAGTTAACTCAGTGGTGACACAAAGAAAGTGGAACAGTGATTGCCATTAATCAGACTTTGAAGGAAAAACATCACGTTGTCGCCTATAATAACTATGGCCATTGTCAGTGAACTGCCAGCTGCCATCTGTCTCCTGAGGAAAAATGTTTGGATGATAAAAATCTGCTTTCTGTGAACAGAGAATAGCCAAGTCATTGTCGCTGTGAAAAAAAAAACTTTAGAAAATACCCAATCGCAATAGCAAAACAATTTGACATCTGTTTAGTCATAAATAAAACTGGGACGATGATTTAATTGTTGGTTTCTATGCATGAAAGAAAAGTGATAATTACATTTGGTTATTCTCTCTGCAGACTTCAAAATTTAACTAGAATCAACAAAAGCCGAAAAGAAATTCAGATTGGCATTGGTTTGATGCATATGAAAATCTCATACAAACAAAGGCTAAAGTTGAATACAAACACTCTGCTTTAAAACACTCTCATCCAGTAACTATAACTCTTACTAAAGAACCAATGACATGGGTAATAACACTGGCAAACACACTTCAACACAAATTCTTATTTTTACAGAAGAAGAAACGACAACTCCTGTCTCAATTTTGGACCAGCAGAGAAATAAAGGGGCGTAATGAAATTGAAGGGGGTTGGGTGGGGGGGGCTTGAGTGTGATGGGGAAACACAATGTGACAGCATCACTGAGGGAATAAGAATCCCGCTTCCCTGTGAGGCGTGGCGTAATTGGGATGGGCACTTTCAATGAAAACAAAACTTCTGTTCTATTCTCCAGGCTTGCATGGGGGGGCAACTCAACTGTAATTTCTTATGATTGGCAACTGGTGGACGGAAGGCGGGAGGAGAGCGACTTCCCTCCCTCTCTTTGTCAGAGCTCGGGTGGGTGCTGCTGGCGTCCCTGTGAAGGATTATCCACTAATCACTAACCACTTCCTTGACCTCTGAACGTCAGGAAGGCAGATTTTGGGGATTGACAAGTGACCGGAGTAAAGAAAAGTAATCATTTAAAGTTTGCTTGTGTTTAGATTTACAGCACCCTCTGGAAGGAATAAAAAATGTATATTGAACTAGACTTGGCAAAAAACAAAAAAAACAAAGGCCATGGTTAAGCAAAAGATAATGGGCAATTTCTCCACTTACGTGGCTTTTTCAAGTCTCCTTTGGATTAATTGAAGACAATTCAAAAGAGAGGCTATTTGGAAGATTATCTGGCCTTGCCCTTCTCCCAGTTAGATACATCTATACAGGGCCTCTTGAATAGCACGCTCAAAGCCAAGACTAATTTAGTTGACTTCTCCCCTGAAGTCTCAAATCCTTCAATAGTGTCTTTAATACCACGCATCCTGATGGTGAGTGTAGATACTGTCTGAAAGAGTACAAAACACACTTTGATAAATATTACTAATGATCTTCCCTGGAGGGCAAGAAAACCTAATGTGGCAAACAGAATGCAAAGCGTTGCGCACAATTAACAATAACAGGGTTGGGCTGAATGATCAGCCTAGAATAAGAATTTATTTGTTAGTTCTGCATTCAATTTCCCAACCAGTTTCCCTTGCTTTCAAACGACTGTAGAAGCCTTCTCCACCCACCTAACCGATAAAGCACAGCAGCAGTCACACACTTTAATGACTGTCATTTGTGCTTGCGTTATGTAGGTACCGACATACCCTCACATTTAACAATCACACATAACCATCCTAACCATACTCATTATTTCATATATAAACATAGAGCTGCTCTCAACAAATGGAATGGGTCGTATGGGCATACGGCTCCCTTCACAGCAGCGCTCCCACAAAGGAAGCCTGGGTACTTGTGTGTTGTTATATACTGTGCTCTTGAGAAAGGCCTGTTCCGTAGCATACCGCTCACAGAGGGCCAAGTGGGGCCCCGTATCAAGCCTTTGTTACTCCCCCCTTTGTATATCTTCCACTGTCAGCAAAGTATATAATTGAACATTTACAGGCAGCAGTAGGTTGTTCATGCACAACACTTTCATCACATTCGTCAGATTGAATGGTCTCAAAGGGAGTGGGGATGGGGGAGGGGGATCTGCTCACTGATACATGACAGCAGTGCATCGTGTTCACTTAGCGGGAGAAATATGGACAACTACGAGAGAGGTTCATCAATCCTGTCTGATCATGAGTCGTGAATGATTGGTTGAACATATTCATTATTATTCTGTATCTGCACGCATTTATTCTGCTGTGCCGGTTTCTTCTCACGTAAGTATAAGTACAATTATTTCTCATTCTATACCCATACAACAATTTAAACTTAAGAATCCAACCCCCTCAAAGAGTGCAGGACAGGTTTACAATGGCTATTATTCCCTGGTGGTGTAGTTTCCTAATATGTAATGCATGTATTTACACTTTGGTACAGATGTTCTAACAGCTGGCAGGGACATATTTCCCTTGTCACACTGTCACTTTAGTGTTGCTGAGGCGACACAGGATACCGCTCTTAGCTGTAAGCCATCACTCTTTATGGTGTACATATAGAGCACTATACCGACCCCAATAGATTGGGAAAAGGGCCCTTGTTATTACATTTGTGTCATATGGTTTTAAAGGTGATGAATTTCAACCAAGACATAAATGACCTCAATGGCCATACCTGAGATGTCAGCAAAAAAAAGGTCAGGTTGAATGTTATTGGGAATTTAATGTTTTCTCTTAACCGTAGCACTATTGTGATGGTGTATACAGTTGAAAAGCACAGGTTCCCTTCATATTTTGGGATACTGAATTAAGCATTTTTGTGCATCAATAACACTGATACAGAACAACAATTTAAATGCAGTTAAAGTTACATGGGGCAACGCAGTCATATACATCAAGGCTCTGAACATGACACAGTATACAGCTACAGGAAGCCAAATAACATTTTAAGCTAGGAGGAGGTTGACATACACCACAAGCCACAAAGATAATACAATCAATTCAACCACTTTCCAACCACTAAGAGACTATTAAAGCAAAAGGATGGGGGAATGGTAAAGGATGGACAGTGCACATCTGTAAAATGGCATTGATCCTTACTTAATGAATTACAATTACTACCTCAGATATGTGTGAGTGGGTTAACACACTGCAACACCACGACGCACCTTCTATAAAATTTGTCAACGTTATTCTTAGAATCGTATGAAATTTCTTCCACTTATCATCCATTTTGATAAGATCAAGAAGCTCTTATTTCCATTTGAGACCAAAACCAGAGAACCAGGAAGCTTAAGACATCTTTGCCTCTGCATCTCTGAGTACCAAGCTATACCAAATGAATGAATAGAGATAGGATCCACGAGTTCCGATGGCCGGTCACAGGACCTTTTGCTCATACACACGTGAATGTAGAGGCTTCCAACAAGGCTTGCTTAAACACAAAAAAAACTGATTATTTAAAAGAAATGTGCAATGCTAAAGGAAAGCGGCAACGTCTTGCGTGATTTAGGTCGCCGTTTTTATGGACTTCTTGGCCTAATGGACGTCCGCTCCTGTGCATGTCAAGCGTGCTCATTTAAAAGCAGGGTATTGCGTCAGGGAGTGCGTTTTGGTGGTCAGTCAGCACTTTGTGTGAATGTGCTATCACTGCACATTGGATTGACCTAAACAAGCACTTGATGCATTGCTCTCTGGTCTGAGACTCATGGCAGCCTGGCCCGAGAAGAGGATTGATTGGCACATGGGCCGGAAACAAGAGAAACTGAGAGAAGATGGAGCACATAAAACATGAGTGGGAGAGAGAGAGAGAGAGAGAGAGAGAGAGAGAGAGAGAGAGAGAGAGAGACATACACACAAACACACACACAAACACACACACACACACACACAAAGAGAGAGAGATTGACACACACATATGGAGACAGAGAGAGGGGGGAGCATTTGGGCTTACTTACATGGAGGATGGAGGCTTAAATTTTTCATGATGATTGCCTGTGAGTCTCTTTGTAGAAATCAAGTGTCTCTAAGAGAGAGGCTGGTAAATTGGTTGGTCAGTCAATAGCTCCATTCCCTCAGGGATACGCTTCCTCAGCAAACGGTTATCTTTAGCAGTTGTGCGTGTGGCCAGAAAACTGAGTAAAGAGAGAAAGCGTGTGGTAAAAGTGGTCGCCTGCGTTGGACAGAATTGTTGAAGACGCTCCCTTACAATCGCACAGAACTTTGCTTAAAACAACCTTTGAGCAGCAGTGAGTGGGTATTATTGTGTTTGTCTCCCCCCCCCCGGGGAACAAACGCTTTATCCCTCATGCTGACACTGCCCACTTGTCAGGAGTTCATCTCTACTTAGCTGACGCTGTTTGATGTCTGATTAACGGAGCTCACAGAGTGGTGAGACACAGCCACGCATTCTGTTTCATTGGCTGTATCTTAGAGGACACCTCCACCGCACCTGAGCTGATAGCAACCATGGCTGAGGATGGTATGTTAACAGTGATTATACATTATTTATATATACGAGACTCGGAGACACTTACGTCAGAGTGACAGGGAAGGGGAAGTGTAAAGTGTGGTGTGGGGACGCCACTGCAGAACAATGCTGTAGTAAGCAGATGCGCCAGACGCCTCAGCTGCTAATGTTTTCCATTGGGAGAACACATGGTGCAATGTGGGTCGATGTTACACTCCTCACTACTCTCTCTCTCTCTCTCTCTCTCTCTCTCTCTCTCTCTCTCTCTCTCTCTCTCTCTCTTTTCTCACTATATATTTCTTGCTCTCTTTCTCCACTTCTCTTTTTTCTCTCTCTTCCCATTGCAACTATTTCTCTTTCTTTGTCACATACTGTAGAAACACACACACACACACACACACAGACACACATATACACACACACACACACAGACATATACACACAGTCATCAGAGAGGCTCTACTACCAACTGTCCCTCTTATAACATAACTAGTGCTACAAAATGACACGTACACAGCTGATGTGCGAATTTGTGTTTTTTTTCTGAATACATTTCTTGTGATTTCTTCATGAAGAACGCTGCGCCCTGCAGCAAAGCGTGTGATCTGTGGCGTCACCGTGCGCGCACGCCGCTGGACGTTTGTTGTCCTTACATGAGACGCCTGCAAAGTGGAGCACGCATAATCATATTTTCCTCATGACAATGTTCATAATTAGTTTCCAATGGTTGATTAGTGGGATACGCTGTCACCAGAGTCAATGCAAGGGGACCGAAGAATGTAGTGGCACGTATTTAATTAGTTCTGGGGGTAACGGGTTGGAGAAACGGCAGAAGGCTCACGGACTTCTCCAGTGAGGGACAGCCTGGGATTCGGCGTTGGAGGAAATATAAAGGCCCTGCACCGATGTTTTAACAAAGGAAAAAGGGATGTCTCACAGGGATGGTGTCAGAGGTTATTCTCGAGTGCCGTGTAACATTGTGGTTTTGTTCTGTAATACATCGGGCTCACCAATCAGCCAAATTAGTCTATTAATTAAAAAAGCCACACTCAAATTAAAATTGCATACCCCATTGATTGCCATTTCAGGCGGGGACAATGAAAACAACCTATATTAGAGGTTAGGAGAATAATGGTCAGGGAAATCTTTTTTAAACAGGACACATTGTTAAAGTCGGCTTTTTCTTTTTTAATGAGGGATCTAACAAGAAAGGATAATCCTTTTCACAATTAACCAGATGGCGGTTCGCAAAGTTCCAAAATAAACATCTTTTTTTTCTTTCAAAGCACGGTCTATTTTGCATATTGCTTCACATTACCCAGAGACATAGGAAGAATACTTTGTTATTGTAATTGAATAGTTCGTACCAGACCAGGCTGGGTGAATATAGTCATTTTTTAACCAGTGTAAGTATCCCAGCCTAGACAGGTGTAGATTGGTGCAGGAGCAGATGTTGCCTTCCAAAACATGTGTGGGAAATGTAGTTCATTTTTGTACTTTGAATCCAATGCTGCAGTCCTTAAATGCAGGTTTTGTCATTCTGGAACATTTTTGACCTACTTGTTTGTTATTGTCAATTCTTATTGTCGAGTTTGTTCCTTGTAGTTAATTGTTTTTTATGTATGCAAACTAGTGTTTGGCTTACCTCTTGTGAGAAAAAAAACATAAATTGAGCCAAACACAACATTAGACTGGATTTGATTTAATCTGCCTCATGGTTACCCTTTGTCTTTCATTTGAACTCCATCTCCCAGGTCTATCAAATAATCCACTCCACTCTACCAGCGTTCAAACTCCCCCCATCTCTCGAAGAAGGAAGAAAGTATTTGTGACATAAGAAATGCCAATTGTCTTTTAGGACAAATGTCTCTAACTCCATAGTGTTTATAGAGACAGCTTATCCCCCTCAAAAAAAGAGAAGAGCATAATCCAAAATCATAATCACTGTTGAAATATGCGTAGCCAAAGCCTGCCATTGAAACCAAAGTGAGTGACCATTTCAACCCAATAAGCTCAACATAATATATTATGCCACCACTCGGGGTGTAGGCTATAATCAGCTCTGGCAGTCGCTATCTCGCCACAAGGATTAGCAGTGTCAATGTGGAGCCATTTCCTTCCTCTCCTCTTTCAGGCAACTTGCACTATACTTTATTCGCTAGCAACTAATAGCTGGCCCATCATGTTTGATTTTTACCATTGGGAAAACCAGGTTTAGAAACAAACTGCTTTTACAAACCTATGTTTCAAAGGTAGACGGAACCAAACACGTATTTGGTTCCCTTAACATAATTTGGATGTGATGATGGAAGGGTAATTACATGACCCAAATATAATAACGGTTTATTACGAACAGTTCTGTGTCACTCAGATTTCGTCTTTCAATTTGAAAATGGAGTCATTTTGGCTGCATTTATGGTGCCAGTGAAGCTTAAATATTAATTTCTTGGGGATAGAGTCTATTTCTTCCATGTCTTTAGCATGGTAATCTACCCTATTTTTCACAGAAATAAAAGCAAGAATTAGACTGGTCTAAAATCGTGTGTTATGCAAGTCTCCGCCAACCAGTTTGTGAACGTTCTTGTCAACTCTGAACTCGAGTCCCCTTCCTTTGGTGATGCTGACGTTGAGAGGGTGCGCTCACACCCCAGTGTGTGTGGCTGTGTGGAGCTCTGTCTGGGCACCATTTGAAGTGTTGATGGCTGCGTCCAAGAGAGTTAAAAGCGTCTCAGGCACCATAGTACAAAGCCACGATGTGTGTGACAATTAGACTAGCCTAAAAAAAGTATCACATGGCTGTCCTGAGCCGTTACCATGTGGATAACAAACTCTTTTCCCTGCCGACAACCTTCAGCCTAGAGATAACTTTTTTCATTCTCTTATTGTTGACCGGAAACAGGGGGTTTCCCTGAGACTTTAAGATGTAATTGGATAACTCATCATGTGGATGAGTAGGCTACAAGTGACGTGAGAGGAAAATCCAACAAGAATTTGCTAAAAATCACAAGCTTTGGAGCAAGATCTTGCCAAAGCCTGAATCGATTGAAACTAATTGATCTTGGTAAATATATTCAAACTGATTTTCAGAGTGCCAAATATGATTATTTTTGCGGGAACTCTTCAGTTTTCTGCATGGAATCCCGGGATTTCACTGCAAACAAATTGAATGCCTTGTGTAAATACCCAGCAAAGCAATGTGAATCTCCATCCTAGCAATGGTTTCTCTGACACCCAGGGCCACAATTACGAGGAATTCATTACTCCATAATAGCTATTATGTTGCCATTAAAAGTCCATTATGACGTTGTGTTGTGGAAAGATAGAAGGTGTTTGCAGCCCTCACTGGGTATCAGTCAGAGATGCTTGAGAGGTAGACAATTAGATCACTTTTAGAATGTTTAATAGCTTTTTACCTATCTTATATTAATGTAATTATTATGATTGATTGTAAATACTAAAGCAGAGAGCCTTAGTAGGCTTTCAGTTCTTCAGCATTATGCTTAGGTGCCACACGTGTCTACGATCATTAAATATACGAATACCTTCATACCCTTTTAACACGTTTAATACTGATCTAATCAGGGAAGCAGTTATGCAGAGTCAAACGGAAGCGCTCAGAGCAACAATCAACTCCAAAACATCTGTGTGTAGATCCCTGGGATTAGAGTGACAAACAAGCCTTTCAATTAATTTCCCCCTCTGCCAATCATATAGCAAACCACACAATGTACTGGTTGATTGTGGAGATCATGGTTTCCCGGTGCCCGCCGTCACCTAGGCTTGAAGCATGTATTAGTGTCTGTCGTACATTCTGTTGAGTTCCTCTGTAACGTGTTTCACTTTGGTTCAACCTGTGCTGGTGGAGGTGGTGGTGGTGTACCAGTATGTGTCGCTCTGTTTGAGTGACAGCGTGGATAATCCCTTTCGCTTGGTGATTTGGGTGACAGACACAGTGTCAATAAAATGTCCAGGAATTTTGGACAGGAAGGGAGAATGAAACCAAAATAAATAAATAAGAAAGATATCAGTAAATAATCGCCCCAGAGCAACACCTTCAACTGCAGGAAATAATTGGAATTTGGAATTGACTCTGGAGCTTTTAAGAAAATAAACATGCAAGAATAGCAGCCATTGTTGTTGGTCCATCTTAGATGATGTTCCATTGTGGAATCATTTGTATGGTGAACATGTCTCTCTTTCATGAAAAATTCTGTCAGAACTAAATTAGTCTACACGGGATTGTCATTTAGCTGAGTAAACATTTGGATCCCTCAGCTATTTGCCATAATCACCCGTAACTAGAAGACAAGAACAAAAGAAAGGAGACAAAGATGTTTCTCTTTCCCTCATAGCGCAAACTCCTTTCTATAGATCTTATAGTTTTTAGGGCAGCACTATGCATCCAACGGCTGTTCTTTTGAGATATATTTGGCGGTTATCACCGGCAACCTCTTGCCGCACTCTCTCCTCGGTGCAATAACACATTGGTCTTTTGTTCTTTTGTTTCGTCACCGCTGCTTCCAAAGAATGTCACTTAGCCCCACTCCCACGATGGCGGTGCCGTTGGCATATGGTAGAAAATGTGTTCATGCTGTCAGCCTCCCAAAGCCAGGTGCTCTGGTGGACAAAGAAGGCGGGGTCCTGCCCGACCACCGTTCCTGCATTGAACATTTCTTTTTCCAAATGAGCATTCATTTGAGGTGATTGACACTTTCTTTGTTGCTAATTGGGTTTGAGCTTTGCAGCGGTCCCTCAGACATGGTGCCAAAGACATCGGATCACCTGCTTATTTGTGGTTCTAGGTTGAGGTTAGGGTGCAGGGATAACTTTTCTTCAACTTGGGGCTTACCCTGCGAAAACTGTGAGCTCGCTTTTGTTTACATCTTGCCTCCACAATGTGCTATATTAATTTAATTCGATATCTAAATCTATCTATATCTCTGTTTACATGTGTTTAAAATAAATAGTTGAATACAAAGTTATAGCGGTTAGCAAGTCGGTAATATAACGTGGAGGCTAAAGTTCCAGCTCTAATTGGATGGACCAGCGTTTATGTCCATGCAGGCAGCATTGTGACATTTCTTCTCCTTGGTGATTGATTCAAACAGGGACTATTTTAAGCATGTAATGTATTTCATCTACTGTTTTTTATTGCCTGTCTGACATAGGATTTTATAGGATAAATTGCTTTTATAATTGCTGTCCTAATTGAGCTAGACTGTACATCACTTTGGTAAACCGTGGTTGTTTTTAAGTGCGCTCTATAAATAAACTCCCTTGACTTGAGACAAGTGTAATAAAGCTCTGACATTACACCTATGCTTGTTTTATATAACTTAATCACAGAGTGCTGGTATGCCTGTGGGTTCTGTTCTATTGATATTTTCTGTATTCAGCAGCAAGAGGGATTCCATCCTGGATTGGCTTGTTCTTAGGCTTATTTCCCTTGCCCTGGTCAACGTAATTGTTCCAAATGTCCAGAGTCACATCTTGATCAACAGGGGATCATATTTAATATACGGCCTACACATTATCTAGCCAAAATGAATGTCCAAACGCCAAGAACAACTTAATGGCTTAGTCTATTTGACATTTACCAATATTAATACTCATGCAATGAAGATAATTAGTGTATGTAATGAGAAGTAATATTGTATTTCATTATTTTTAATGTGATGAATTATAACTGGGGTGATGTCCACATATTTGCATGCAAAGCAGTCTATTCAATACACAATATAGTAAAACACTATTATGTTGGCCAATACTGTGTCTATCAAGGAATAAGGTTGAAAACAATTGAATGCCTCTTAACATCCCTATTAATCATCAATTAATCTGATACATTTTCAATCACAGGAGACTTAAGTCAAACAACAAAGACTGAGAGAGGTCTGCCAGAGGTCCTCAGGCATTAGTGTCTTGCAAGAGTTGATAAAACATTATCTTCCATGTGTACTTTTAAAAGGAACTGACAAGAAGACTGGCTGAGATATATCCCAACCCAGATCCAAAATGTTACCATCGGGATGAACCACAAGCTGACCTCTATGTATTTTGGGCATGTAAATTAGTGATGTTTGGGTTTCAGTCTTTGACGGGTTATCGGCCTTGATGCCAAAGGGCAACAGTGCCCACTTTTGGCCGTTTTCGTAGTGGCAACTGAAACGGTCCTATGCGGCTCTCAGGATAATTACATTGTTGCTTGGCATGGCAGAAGATACTGTTGTGCTGGATCTCCTCTGCTCCCCCATCCTTCTCCACATGGCGTAATGTATTATTTATGTATTTCCTAAGCCTAATTAAGTTTAAACTCAGAGGAGCTAACAAAGTGGCCACTTTAATTTGAAGTGGGTATTCTTTGTTTGTTTGTGTTTTTTGTTTTTGTGTCTGTTTGTGTGTGTGTGTGTGTGTGTGTGTGTGTGTGTGTGTGTGTGTGTGTGTGTGTGTGTGTGTGTGTGTGTGTGTGTGTGTGTGTGTGTGTGTGTGTGTGTGTTTTTAACTATCTCAGTAAAAAGAAATAACGCTTCTGTTTTACCGAAAATGTTGGGTCATATGTTCGATGAAAACAATTAAAAAAGGTGTCACCTTCCATCTCATAGGTGGCAAGCGCCTCCTGTTGTATAACCATGATCATCATTGAACAAAACACTTTTACCCAAGCATCAAATGATCAGATAAGGCCTCATATGGAAAGGGAAAGTCACCCCTGAATCACCTTTAAATGAACCTGGCCCTGTCTATTGACAGGTCGAGGCGTAGCAGTGAGGAAGCAGTTAGCGCTAGGTTTATCAGCACTCAACAGCAGCAGCTTCTATGAGGCTCTCCACCACAAGATGAATAGGTGTGCTCACAGTGGCGCTGTCACTATATATATAGATATAGATATACACGTGTGTGTGTGTATATGAATGCCCATCTGGATTCTCCAGGTGCCCTTGTTTCCCCCGGTGATGATGGGAACAGGTTTAAAGACAAATGTCCTTTGAACATTTTTCTGTGTCGAGAGAAAAGGCAAGCTGAAACCTGCAAGTACACACAGACACACACACACACACACACACACACACACACACACACACACACACACAAACTTGTGCGTGCACACATGCATGAATGCGCACAAACACACAAACATCAAGACACCCTCTTGCACAGATTATAGATGATATCTCCACGGTAACCCGGCCCAAACACACAGATTTGGGATAAGCCTCCACTTCTCGAAAGCGTAAGGTGAGGACATGACCTCCATTAAAGTCTTAGAAGACAAAGCACAAGACCCCCCTCTGTCGCCAGTCCCAGTCCCTGTGGTTTATTACTCTCCTTGATGCGACTTGATGGTTTGCAAATGGCAGCAGCAGCAATGTCAAATCCTTGGAAATGTCTGAAAATCAGTCAAACATAGATAAAAGCAGCTCAGTATGCCTGCATAGAAAGGATTTGGATGGAAAGCCTGGTGTAACTCTCTCCTGGCCAAAATTGAAAAAGAAACAGAGCACCGTTTTAATAATTTATTGTTTTCAAGCGCACATGAATCAAAAGAGAGCCAATTTACAGCCTTGTAATATCTTAATTTGACTATAAAACAGGACAATAGTATTTCCAAGACTTTAAAAAAGCATTTAACTCTGCAAGATAAATGAAGGACTTTGGCTGTGAAATGATATGGCAAAAGCAGTTATTAACGGTGACAACTGTGAAAGTATGCTGCTCTGATGACAAAATAGATCAAATTTTATGTTGGTAAATACATTCAACTGATTAGTCTGTGAGATTGTGATTTTTTTTACACAGATCCACTTCATTTTTTCAAACATAAATGTCTGCATACAATTCATTATGTTGTTTTGTCGTAGTTTAGTGGGCAGCTGTTGCAAAGGCTTCATATAAAAAAAAACATTTCTAATTACCACTCTTTTAATGTTTCTTCGGATAAAAATGTCTTAATAATTCTTTCTTTAATATAACCAAACATAAATGTGCTCTGTGTAATATCTGACATGTTGTTTTCTTTTGTAGATAATTTTTCATTCTGTAAGTGTATAGGTTGTGTTTCATGAATTTACCGGATGAATTTTTACCTACATCTGAATATGGTTGCTCTCCTGCTGTGAGTCTATGTCCTCCTCATTCCTTGTGAAGTCACTGATGTCTGCAAGATCAGGCGTGGTTATTAATAGAGCTGCATTTGCATGTTTATCATGGAAAATATTTCTGAACACATCTTGTGATTCATGCATGAAGAAAGTATATTAGGACAAGAAGCTTCTAACACTTGAATCTGCCTCCTTTAACATCCATGTTTCACGTGTGTACGTACAATTAATTTGCAATGTTGAGTCAACACGTTCTGCTTCAGTCATTTTCAGAAGATTAGTCTGTTTGTTTGTTTCTGCCTTGTAACCTATTCATTATAATATAAATTAAACATAATTAAGTGACTTTTTAGCAGAACTTGGTTGATATCTTCCTCTGATAGTTCACTTGCTAATCTCGCGGTTTAAGTACATAATCACCTGCCTCTAATTAACAATAGATGTACTTGTTCATTAAAAGTCAGGTATCTCCAATCATTTCCTTAAGAAAAAAAATATATATTGCATCTATGAAAACACATCCATGGCCCATCACGAATGGGACTGGACCAAATTTTATTCGGTCTGTATATGTGCGATCCCAAGTGTTCACAGCTTGTCCACAGTAGCACAAAGAAAAAGCAAAGCTCGATCACGATTTGTGGCCTGTCTTGGCTAAGTGTATACTGTCATTATGGCTGCCAAGGCAAATAAACACCGTGCTAGCGGTGTAAGCTTTATGACAGCCTAGATCAGCCAATCATCGTTGTGCTTTACATCTCCTACCACAGACTAATGAGAGAGAGAAGCCTGCGGCTCAGACTCAGACACTTTTTTTTATTTAGTCATTTTTCTATCCTTCCCTTGGACTGATAAGACCCTCCCCAGATCATGCGGTGACATGACGTGTTTCATTAGGAGTGTGTGTGAGAGTGACTCAGTGCTGGCTGCCCCTCTCCATTACTATGAGGGTGACTCAGTCCCGTTCCCTCCCCTCTGCCCTGTTCTGCTGTCCTGGAGGGTTTGGTTTCAAATGTGTCCTCCGACGTCCCTAACCCACTGGCCCTCCCCTGTTCACTCAACACCTAACACTTCCTTCAATCATTCCCACAAACACACACACACACACACACACACACACACACACACACTCACTCACACACACTCGTCGTCTCACCCTTCCTCAACCCCAACGCGCCTCTCTACGGGTGTGTGATGGTTTTTCCGCTCTGCCCTGACCACTTGTCCTGTCTTTCACAACCTCATTGTTCCAGATATCTCCTGTTCCTAGACACTACCTTTATCCTCTCGTTTCCTCTCATAGGATGAAGCCCGGCCCTCCCAGCAAAGCATTTTCTCACATTCTCATTTGGCTGCCCTTCTCTTGGCTGTACCGTCACCCATATGCCATTTTTCCGTTGTTCTCGTTGTTTCTTTATTTGATCAGAGATCATAATCCACCCTCATCCTTACACTTTTTGTATTCAGTTTTAAGAGGTGTTAGGTTGTAGTATTAAACCGAAGGCTGCTTGACCCCTGTGCAGACTCTGCATAACTGAACAGACCAGCTGTTATGCAGGTCATGGACTGCAGCTGAAAATAGAGTTTGTACATCAGAATGCATAACAGGATTATCTGTTGGCTATATTGAGAGGACTTTTGTAATGGGAGAATTATAGTACTGTAAAATCCTAAATCAACGTAAATATACCGTAACCTAGGCCAATGTAAACTGACTTTTTGCTGCGAGTCGCATTAGAAGGAATGTGGCAGTTTCAAACACAACAACGTCTGCCTTTCACAATTAATTGCTGAACAATGAACAATAAGATATTGATCAAAAAAAGACATTCCAATGCTCCTTTGCTTCCAGATGGAGGTCATTGAGATGTGCTCTATATAATGTGCTGTATCACATTACCAGTACATCCAAAGAGCACACAATTCAATATATATGTATATATATACATATATATATATATATATATATATATATATATATATATATATATATATATATAGAGAGAGAGAGAGAGAGAGAGAGAGAGAGAGAGAGAGACTTACTATACACTGTCTATCACTGTAACGTCAAAAAAACTTTGATTTGTTTTTAATCTCACATAATATGATTTATTTTCTATCTTTTGAGGTGAGCACGAAAGGGATTTAACACAGATTGGCTGAGTAGTCCACTGGGAATTCTAATCTATTCTCAAGATTAGTGACTGACATGTAGTTTATATAGAAATTAAAGATTCTGCTATGGTGTTGTTATGGTGTAATTCACAATGTCCAACCACATGACAATTAGCAAACAAATGATATGCAATTAGCGTTGCCCTTTAGAGTGCATGAAGGCAGAACCTTTTTACTTAGTGCCTTTTCAATCAAGTTCCAGAAACACATTGCGACATGATTCTACCAGTTTAATTTGTCGATATCCAAAGGAAAAGGTTATCAGATCAGAAATACAATTAGATCACGTCCGAAACTTAACATCTTCATGTCATCAATATTAATAGGCTATGGATTTCTTTATTGCATTACTCATTCAAAATCCATTCAGTCCCTCATTCCAAAAGGTTGCTATTTTAATGCATTCATGGAGCTGTTCGCCTTGATATCCATCCACACAGAAATAGAAGTGGCAAAAATGGGATTTTGCTCATACAAGCTCATACATACATGCCACCATCCCTCCATCAACCTTTAATTGATTGGTTTACGTTATATCCGTTTTCATATTTTCCACTGAAATGATTCTTTCAATGTTCTCTTTTAATTGAATGTGAGATATCTAAAAAGTTCAAACAAATAAAATGTTTTTTGTTACTCTACTTCTGCCTGAACTTCAACTCAAAACTGACCTTGCTTAACTACAGAAATTGCCAGAAGGATTTTCGTATTCATCCACGGAATTGAAAGCCTCTCCTCACTTCACTGAAATGGGAGCTGGTCCTTCAAAGTTGTGACATCCCAGATTGTCGATCAAACATGGATGTTTTAGTGATCCTGCTTCAAAAGAACAACATATGCTAATTCATCTGTAGTCCTACGTCCAGCAGGAGGCTAGGCCGAGAGCCGTCAGGGCATCAGCCAACCGAATCATCCGCAATTTCCGAGCCCAACTGAACTTTTCGAATTAAAATGACACACTGCATTAATTGATTTTCAATCTAGCAGAAGACTCCTGAAGGTGTCCACTGTGTCGGCAGTGAAGGTGACTTCCCTGGCTGTCCTTGTGGAATGGGTGGGCTGAGGCTGTCACCGGGCCAATGTGATACTGGATCTGATAATGGCCTTCATTTCCGCCGACGCCCCGGCTCAGTGAGATATAATCCCTTTTCAAGCACATTTGCACAAATGTGATGTGACTGGCTGCCGACTAAATGCAAATTAGAATGCTATCACATAACTGGTAAGAAGCAGCGCAGGTCTCAGTGCTGTCAGAGGCGAGGGAGCACTCGCAGATTGGGCCAGTGTCATTGCAGCGGCAGAAAAGGGCCGTGTGCATACAGAACGTGTGATCATATTTTGAGAAGGTGTGCTTTTCCCCAATTAAGTATTAAACTTCGTAAGCTGGAACAACTCAATGCGGTGCGGCCAAAGTCAGATCGAAGTATAATAGGCCTAAGCTGGCAGATAGCTCAGGCTACAATGGTCTTCTTAAACGCTTTCAGGAAACTGCACATGCACAGTGGAACACAGATGGGCCGCTAGCTGTTAAACCCCTAGGATCGAATGGGAACTGAGACCATATAACTTCTGGTAGTGCTAGCCCCATCGATTGAGTCGCTGAATGCACAAAGGCACTGGATCAATAGCTCTTGTTACTTTACAGAAACGGAGGCCCCCGGTACCACATAGAGTTTGGACAAATCTGCATTTCTGTCCTTGAATCCAAACTTCATTATTTCGCCGTCGCTGGCTGGTTGGCTGGGAACCGCAAGGTTGATAGTTCGATCCCCGGCTCCTCCTAGCTGAGTGTCCAGGTGTCCCTGAGCAAGGCACCTAACCCTAACTGCTCCAGACGGGCTGGCTGCTGCCATGCATGGTTGACTCCACCGTCGGCGTGTGAATGTGTGCATGAATGGGTGAATGTCAGGCAAAAAGAGCTTTGGATAAAAGCGCTATATAAATGCAGTCCATTTACCATTATATTATATTGAAACTGCTTCAATACCCAAATCGCCAACAATGAATTTAGGTCCAATCCTCTCAAATGGTACCAATATATACCACAAATAGTAACAATAACATTGCTATGCTGATATTTACATTTACATTTACATTTAGGGCATTTAGCAGACGCTTTTATCCAAAGCGACTTACAATAAGTGCATTTGTTACAATAAGTACAATATGATATATACAATATGATATATCTGTCCAGAATGTTTAACTGACACTGACATCTTTGCCCTCTAATTATTTCTTTTTACCAGCCTTTATTTATTCAGTTAAAGTGGAATCTGAAAGCTTAACGTATCATTCTCTTTGGTCATTTTTCCACGGGATCTGAAAGGTGTCAAAGTGACACCCAGTTCATAATACTGCAAATGCAAGGTCATTTTAGGTAATTTTTATTTGAATGTGAGCCTATGATGTATTATTTGATACATTTGTTATGTATTTATGGATAACATTATTCATTGCATGGTGGGAATATGTTAACGTCTTTGCAGCAATGTGATTAGATTCTCACATTTTCTTATTAACTTTGATTAATTTCCATTACCTTCTAACCAGGTCAATCGTCAAACGTCCTTGTCCAACATGCAGAATTTCTCTGTAAAAGCCAATGGACTGAAAGTGCAATTCCATCTATTCACCATGGCCCCGATCCTCCCTCGTCCCCAGCTGTGAGACTGTAAGAGGGATTTGATCATGGTCTGGCCAATGTAATTGAAGCTCTGATCAGAAGTTCTGACCTTGTATTGGGCTCCCCCACACCGTCTCGGAAGAGTCCAACAAGGAATCGCCTTGCGGGTATCTTTCTCTACCACTCTGCATGATCTTTTCAAGATGCATTATTCATCGGTTTATTCATGATATCTCCAACATTGGGGATACATATTAGTACATTTCTGGCCTTTTGGGCAGCTTAAGATTCATATATTTGGAATGTTTTGAATCTTGAATTTGATGTGAAATACAGGCCAATGGGGCATGTGGGTGTGTCGAGAGAATTCGCTTTCAGACGCAAATAAGTACACAGTGCTCATCACCATTCGAGAGAAATATCAGAAATGTTTTGGCACTTGAGTTGTGTCTGTGTGTGTGTGTGTGTGTGTGGGTGTGTGTGTGTGTGTGTACAATTGCGTGCAAAAGTGCACATGTGTGCGTGTGTTTGTGCGAGCATGGTTGTGTGTTCGGGTAGATTCGAACAATCATCCTGTTTTTCTGCAGGAAGCGCAGGTTCGAGTAAAAGGGAGCTTACTATTCATGTGAGACACCACCGACATCTCACTGGGTATGAACAGTGTGATGGAAGACGAAGAGGGCCTTCATTGGGCCCGTGGTGTCATCCCGAAGCACAAGAGCTCCCTTGATGCCATTGATGAGCCTCCATAATAATTGGCAACATCTGTTTGATCTGGTCATCAAATGAAGGAGCTTCCATTTGTTGGCATTGTGTGTCTAAGTGTGTGCGTTTTTGTGTGTATGTGTGTGTGAGTTTGTGCGTCAGCCACCACGGAGCCAGTGCATCGTTGTGTAAACGTCTGTGTAAGTGTGCGCATATGCAGTGTGGAGGTACAGAAAGTGTTCATTATTTTGCACGTCATCGAAGCATCTGTCTGTCGTCCTCCAGGCATTATGGTCCCATCAACAACAGCTGGTTATTACAATGGAAAGTGTGTGTGTGTGTGTGTCTGTGTATGTGTGTGTGTGTGTGGGGGGGGGGCAGGAGGAGGTACACTTGCCTCCCATCCTGGTCTATCCAGTGGCTTGGTGAAGCCCGGTGGCCAATTGGAGTGCATCAAGGATAATTGATTGGCCTTTTGAAATGGGTTATTAAATTGAACGATTATGGAAATATATTGAAAAGATGCACTTTTATTTTTTATGGCCTGTACCACCATTTTCTTTCTGTGGGCTGTATTGCGGATTTTATATGATACAGTACATATATGTTTCATGCTTGAGTTGAAACTCTGAATGGACTAATGAATGTGAGGAATATAAAATAAAATTATAAGAAAAATGCATGTAAAGGTATGCTCCAGTCAACCTGCTGTGATTTAATGTCCAACTGTGAAGCATAACCTTTGAGGAAATTGGAGTGTCAGCACGTTTTCCAAACTCTCATGTCATCCTGAGTGTTATCATTTGCATTCTTGTCAGATTCAAAAGAGATCATTAAAAATATCCATTGGGTATAAACATCTTTGACACTTTGCATTTGACGGCAGTCGTCATCAAGAAACAAGGCCAAGAATCAGCCACCCTTTTATCCATGGAAATAAAAGCAAATCAATTCTTAGAGAGATGACATTATAGTTGACGACAAAATGATGATGGTGTGAAATGATCATGGGTCTTGGGTCTGTGAACTCCCTACCCAGCACTGCTGAATGCGGTTGGGAAGAGAGCTTTGGGGCTGAGCAACATACACGCATTTAGTCCCATATCCGAGCGTGACGTCTGCTCAAATTGCTCTGGCATTTAAGGTCCTTTCCCTGCAATCAAGCCAAATGGGGAAATAATTTCCTTGTTATCTAGTTTTACAGAAGGTCATTGAGTCAGTGCAGACAAAATACCATTTGCCTCGCATTATAACTAACCAAAGGCGAGAACGAGAATGATACCGAAGTCAGAGGGCGTGGTCCAGCACATGAACCGTAAATACCCATGAATGCTACCCTCCACTTGGAGGAATGTAACTACACTGGGCCCCGGGTGCAAAACACTGGAATTAATGTGATTAGCACCCCAAATCTGTGAATGTGGGATTTGCAAGCTTGTAGCAGGTTGGCCCTATTCATTTTCAGTTTATGTGGTTCACAGTGCATAAGGGAAATATCTTAGTAAAAACAACAATTTGTATGCTTTTCCCCACTTTTAACATGCTGTAGTGTCCTCTGCTTATGGCAGCAATTTATGAAATGGCTTTCTGGTCTTCTTTACGGGTTCCATGATAGTTTAGTGATTAGTTATTGATCTATCGTTCCTTTGAAGAGTACGACCAATCCAGCTCCACTTCTTCCTTATGATTTGAATTTGTGTGGTTTCTTGCTTGGTGTGTTCTCCCTCCCTGGGGTGGTTGATCAATGTGTGTATTTTATTGATAATGTTGATGGTCATGTTGCGTGTCTCAGACTAATAAAGCTGAATGGATTGGACTGGATTGGATTGGACCTTTGCGTTTAATATTTTCAGTTTGAAAGGCTTTTAGTCTCCCAGATTAGTGGGAAATACTGTCCTTGCCTTTCTGATTCTGGCATCATCTTTATCCATTTAACATCCTTATCCGTTCCTCCATGGAGATCATTCTGCACTACTATTTGAAACAGGCTACCTCTACCATCCATGATTATTGGCGTGTCGTTCTTATTGATGTCATGACTTTGGTTTTGTTATGTTGGGTCTTGAGCCGAAACGTTGCCGTGGCAGCTTCAGGTTCTGATATTTGTGCTATCTGTTGGTGACTGTGTGCTGTAGTGACACATCACCAGTCCTCGGTCACTGCTCGGTCAGCCTCACTGTATGATGGTTCGGCCATTGATAGTTATTTGCTTCATGGTTCAGTCTATGCAGAGGAGGAAGAGGAAGGGTGTGAGAATCTCCTTTGACCCAGGTCATGGCCAGAGGCCTTTGATGGGAACGTTTAGCATGGAGCGTTTAACAACAGTCTACCAAGAAAACAGATGCAGACTGGCTGGGCAAACAAACAAGCTGCCAGCCAACTGCCACTCTGGATGGCTTAGTAGGCTTGGTAGGCTTACGCTAACTAGCCCAGCTCGGAAGCATACAACTGTTGAAGTATACAGAAACAACACATGTTTCTTTTTTAAAATAATATTAATGATGAGGCAACAGCAACACATACTGTTGAGTATTAAATAATTCATTAATGATTTAAACTGTTTGTATCAAGAGCATGTCAACTATTATAAGATATATTTTTTAAACCTAGCTCAATCTACCATAATCAAAACATAAATACTCTAGTACCATGGTCAAATCTTCATCAACACCATCATCACAATCATCAAGACAGCTAGATGCATTCGAGATCAATGGGCATTGTGGTACTGGTGTCTGAAGGTTCATGTTTCAGTATAATTAAAGGAGATCAGCATGGGTAGCCTACAGATGAAGACCTGCTTGGTTGCAATCAGAACGTCATTGCTTTGGTTCACTGACTGAGGTATAGAGAAAAATAAAGCAAATTTCCGCAGCGTTCTACTTGATAAAAAAAAAGATACAAATATTAGGTTGGCTGATTGCTCAATCATGTAAATGTTGCAATGCTGCAGAAAAGCGAAGAATTGGAACCATTTAATGTACATCGCCGTCGCCACACCACTTTGAAACAAGCAATACTGTCGGAGTGTTGTGTCTGTTGCATAATCAGTTTTCATAATGTATTGTTATATGGTATGCTGGGTAAACAGCCTGCAGACACCCATGGATACCCATGTGTTAGGGTATGCCGTATCCTGAAACAGCTACTGCAATGAAAAAAGCAAGGCTCATTTCTCTTGATGTAAAATATGTTGTGAAACACCCACACAACACACTGATCACTGCTTGCCTCGTGGACTGGATGGTGCTCATGGCATCGGGATCAAGCGGCCAGGGTTCACATTTTGTTTCATTCATTATGGCCTAGTGCTGTTTGCGTTATTTGCCTACATAATAGTGTCAGAGGTAACTAAGGTAAATCGTCCGCATTGTGTCAAGCGTTTCTACAGGGGATTCATGCTGGATTATGGCTAAATCATGTCTCTTTGTGCAGCAAGCATCCCATTTATTTTCTGGATATGCACTATAGCTGAGGAGTGAGTGAAACACATATACAATGTAGAATAACCTAGAAAAACGAACCGCAGGAGGAGTGATTTTGAAAAGTCAGTAGTGGTACTAGTGCTTTGAACTGTTTCCCTTAGTGACACAACTATGTGTGACAGATTCCTGCGAAGGCCATTGTTGTTATTCCACGTTTGAACGAGAGAAACTATATGAATATATGGCTATTGCAGTAAGACAGACAGCACTACCTGGAGCAGTAATGGCGTTTTAGCATGATTTGCTCTTTAGCGTCGTCCAGAATGTGGTGAAGTGAAGTCACCATAATAATGGACGGTGATTGGTTTTCCACACCAAGAAAATCAATTCCAATATGAAGAAAGACTTTGTAATACAAGGTTGTGTATCTAGGTGTTTGTAAGATTTTTCTAATGCCTAATAGCAGAGGATTCTATCATGTTAACTTTCCCATTTAGTGAGAATGCAAGTTCCTATATTCCAACTGTACAGAATAACTAATCAAAAATCTATTTAAATCATATGGAAAAACATTGACAATCAACAAGGCAATGTAACCAAATGAAACCGTATATACTGCATATAGTGTGTGGCATATGGTAGGATGCAAAATATATTCATACGGAAATGTGAATCCTCCGGGTGGAGCATTATCACTGTAAGAAGATTAAAATGAGTTGGGGGGAAGTGTAATGTCAGAGCTAACTGCTAAGATGCCTTTGCCCCCCAGAGAGATATTTCATATAGTCTCTATTTGCATCTCTATCTCTCTCTCTCTCTCTCTCTCTCTCGCTCTCTCTCTCTCTTCCTCTATCTCCCTCACACACTCTCTTTCTCATCCTCTCTCCTCTCTCTCTCTCTGTCTCTCTCTCGCTCTCTCTCTCTCTCTCCATCTATCTCCCTCACACACTCTTTCTCATCCTCTCTCCTCTCTCTCTCTCTCTCTCTCCCTCACACACTCTCTCTTTCTCATCCTCTCTCTCTCACAAACACATACTCTCCTTTGGAGGGGGAGGGTGAGGTTGTGGAGTGTATTTGTGTCCTGTCTGGTAAAACACAGGCAGACAGCCCGCGTCACCAGCCCTACATTCAATACTGAACACTTCCACAGGCTGCACGCCAGCACATGTGCACCACACACATAAGCACACTGCCTGTGCAAATGAACCGCTTGGGCCAGCAGGGCCCGAGGCCGTAGTGACAACGACCGGCACTGACAATGCGCGGCTCCCCGTGTTATTATTTTTGGTAGTGGTGCTGGAGGTGTTTTAAGGGCCAGTGGGAAGCAGCGGGTGGAGGCCATGCAGTGACTTTTCTGATGTTCAGAAGTGAGTTTTCCAACCAAGAGAGTTTGAGTTCATCTCCTTCCCGCCCTTTGCACTGTATGACAACCACGACTCAAACCCAATTGATGGAATTTGGAGGAAATTGCTTCAGGAAACCCCGGAGCATCTTTCTGAGGAAAGGCAGCAGCCAAGGAGGGCGAGACTAAATTTGACCCCACCAGACTCCCATCACCAGGGGCTCGGCATTCTGTTCCATGGTCAAATTGGAATACCTAGCTTGTATCGCTCAGGACGCGACCTTTGCCTTTCTGGCAACTGTGTTGCCTTTCATTCATCCAGGGTGCTGCTAGACTTTGAGGCAGGTTGCTGATCCTCGTCCCTGCACCACTACAGCAGCATGCTTGGAAGCCATGTAGCATTAGTTGATATCCTATGTACTGTGCAATATTTGCTGGCAGGTTAATGGGTAGCAGGATTAATTACAAGTGATGTTGGCCTTCAAATGTGACCTGCTGCAACCTCTCAAGGCCTGACTATAGCAGAGGCAATTGTATTCTACGATTGTACTGAAAAGTGCTGTAGGTAAGGGAATCTCTACTCTGATTAGTTGGGGGAGATCCATTTGCCTGTCAATCCAATTTGGGGACACAACGGTGCTCGAACATATCCTTCTCAAAAACAACATCTACAGTAACAGTGTCAGCAATCAAAAAGTGTGTTATTAGAGCTCCACATTGGATTTAGAGGTTTGCTAGTCTGTTGCAAGGGTGCCATCAGCTGATTTGAAGTGCAGCTAGCACATTGTCTATTCGAAAGCAAAAACAACCTGCTCAGCTCGTGATCACTGTCATATTACCGACCTGTGTGTCAGATGTTGTCTTTGTTGTTCTGAGAACAATTCATAATGTTAATGGCTTTGGTTAAGTTACTGTTTGTTTTCCTAAATCATCCACCATCTGGTAAAACAGCTATAAATGGAAGGCAAGATTCACAGAGTACATGCAGCATAATTGCCAGGAGGGGTGATACATTGTTTTGGAGCTATAGGCAACAAATGGATTTTTGAGAGAGGGAGAATAATGCGGTGGTGCTTCCAATCTTTGAAGATCTCAAGGGAACTGTGCCACAGTATAATTATAGATATGTTAAAAAACACAAAAATGATCATTGGCTGTAGAAATATGCATCTTAAAAATGATCTCACATGAATCATTCATCTTTATTACCTCATCATGATTTATTAGAATAGGCCTTTGTGCAAGGCTGTATGTTGACGAGATAGCCCCATTATAATATATTTTTGCATGTGTTGGTCACTTAAAATAGACTCTGTCAAACTGACACCACAGAGGTCAAACGGACACCACAGAACAGCTTTTCAGGTCATCAAGTCATTATCAGCAATTGATTCAATAAGTAACAGTTACAAGTTACAGTAACCACTCGGTTTCTACCACTAGCTTTATTCAGATCACTATAATCAGTTCGTCCCTCTCATGTTGAGAAACTGCATTGAAATTGTGGCAATCAGGCTCATAAAACACTTTCCATACCGTTTTGCAGTCTTTTGACCATGTTATTTGGGTAATAAATGTATGCTTTTACTTTGTTATATATTTAGCCAACTGTAACGTGTGTGGTTGTTGTCCCTCTTGGTTTCTGTAGGTGTCCCCCTTTCCAATCTGGGAGCTGTCTTTCCAATTAGTGTCATCAGGCCTTGATAACTTGCACCTGTTTTCTCCATTGTAACTCTCTTGCCTGCTTGTTTGTTCAATGTTTCGTGGTCAGTTATTTCCTTTCTGCTTGACATGCCATAGGGGTTTAGGTGAATAGGTAAGATACCCTTGAGTTTACGCTATCATCACGTAGTTTTCCTATGTTACCACATCAGGTTAGAAGCGGGCCACCCTCTGTATGCATTAGCCTACGTTGTGTGTGTTCACTAGTAGTTGTCACTTTATTTTTACTTTCTTTGATTTGGCTGTGCTTATAGTTCTCTATTCCCCTTGGTGCAATACTTGTCTAATAAATACACCTGTGTATTTAATTTGCTGTTTGTGCCGTGCTTTTTTTGTTCCTCCAGTCAGACGTCAACATGTGTTATGGTTTCCCTACCTTCCCTAGACGCAGCAAGCTTACTTCCTGGAGCCATAACACCAACCTACAATTACTTAGCCTGGGAATCTGACTAATCTCACAAGTTTAGGTTTCCTTTGCTCTGCAGATGAGGTCTGGCTCCTCTCCAATACAAAATGATTTCTGCCTGTACGAGATAGACCGACCAAATCAGATAGACAAACCAAATCACAATCTTATGAGGCGGGATAGTAAGTTCACTGTGAGCAACATAGAGGCATTTTCACCAACAACAAAGATGGTTTCCGCTGATGTAGAACAGTCTGACAGTATTAAACAAACTGAACGTCTATTTCCACAAAAAGAACAGAAGACTGCACTTAAATCTTTTCTTGCGAAGAAAAATGTCTTACATTGCCAACCGCATCCGTCGTAAAAGCCACCATTACAGGACAAGCAGAGGCCGCACCAAGTGACCAACCGCTAATTACGGACAGCTCCCACCTCCTCCACTTTAATGCTCCATCGTTCATGTTAGGGAGTCTAGATACTAACCCCTAGAGGCCCATTCACACCCTATGGTAAATACGGATACGGAACGTTCCGTCGGGTCCCGGAGGTGTTTCATCCATCAATGGGTCCGTCGCTTCTGAGCTTACGAACCCGGAGTGCTCCGGGAGAAACGGAGCAATACCACCGGAAATCGAGGCGACAGTATAGAGTCAGAAGTCAGACCATTCGCGAAAATAGATATAGCATAATATCTGATATGTATATATATATATTGTATTTATCATTTTATACTTATATTATACTATATACTTTACCTTTTATATTTTATTGTTCCCCTGCTTTGGCAATGAGTTGTAACTGGTCATTTAAAAATGGCGCAACATTTTGAGGAGATAATCTGCGGGTTGGTGAGGGGTGTCACATGCCGCCGCCGCGTAGGCCTACACTTTTTGCACCTTTTTTTGCTGATTTCGGATGACACAAAGCAAAATCATCTCCTCTACAGATGCCATGTTTGCGATTGTCGATGCCGGTCATTTGTGACACGACAGTCACTGCCCTCTAAAGTATATATGCGTAACACTCATGACAACGCTGAAACCGGACGGAGGTACGAAGGGTAGTCCCGGAGACAACGTTTGGAACTGACGGACGAATTTCGTCCGGATCCGGAGGTATGAATCGGCCTTAAGTCCTGCGCTCCCCATGGGACATACTGATCTTGGTCTCCTTTTACCAGGATAGGGTAAACTCGTCACAACTCTTTGGAGCCCTTCTCGATCTTTGAGATCTCCTCAACCTAAGTTCTTCCAACAATTCTTAAACTAGGGCGCTTTGCCCTGGTTTGTTGCCTTTTGGCTGGGCCCCCTCTCCTTCACGCTACACTATCTCCCTATACCTCTCCAACTGATAGCTACATTCCTCTCTTTCCCTTCTCTGCCTTTTTCACAAACTTTCTAAACCTTTTCTACCCCCTTATCACCCCCAAAAAATATATTGTCTATAGATATATGGAACCTGGGGGTGATATAGATATATTGAACTTCGGTGGGTAGGTTCAATATATCGCTTGAAGAAAAAAAACAATCTATTGATATATTGAACCTGGGGTGGTTAGGTTCAAAATATCGCTTGAAAATAATAAATTAAAATCTGTTTAGCATATCGGTATATTGAACCTAGGGGATAGGTTCAATATATTTAACCTGAGGGGGTAGGTTCAATATATCGCTTGAAAAAGAAAAAAATAATCGGTTGATATATTGAGCCTGGGGGGGGGGGGGGGGGGTAGGTTCAATATATCGCTTGAAAAATAATTATTAAAATCTGTATAGCCTATCGATATATTGAACCTGGGGGGTAGGTTCAATATATTGAGCCTGGGGGGGTAGGTTCAATATATTGCTTGAAATAAATAAATTATAATCTGTAGATATATTGAGCCTTGGGGGGATGGGCCAATATATCGCTTGAAGAAAAAATGTAATTAATCTGTTGATTTATTGAGCCTGGGGGGGTAGGTTCAATATATCGCTTGAAATATATATTTTAAAATCTGTATAGCCTATCGATATATTGAGCCTTGGGGGGGTCAATAAAACGATATATCATATTAACATATTGAGCCTGTGGGGTAGGTCAAATATTTTGCTTGAAATATAATTTTTTTTTAAAAAGCTGCCGATATATTGAGCATGGTGTGTGTGTGGAGGGGGGGGTTCAATATATCACGAAGAAAAATGAAAAAATAAATCTGTTGATATATTGAGTGACCATTGGTGACCCCCCTTGGCAATTGATAATGAACAGAGAGAATCCAGACAAATTTCAGTTTGCAATTTATCTGGGGATGCCAGATGTTTACTCGGACCAGATGCAATGTTTAAACAGGTTCTGGTAGGTTGCCCAACAAGTCAATAGGGCAGTTGACACATCGTTAAAGATTCACTATATCAGCTTCTAACAACAACTACCAATTGAGCATTGGCCATTGCAGATTTTATTTGTAAGAGAAGAAAAACAGCAATTCAACTCAATCTTCGCTATTTTAAAACATTATGATGTGAAAATGCCATAAGAGTCCACATTTTGTTTTGTGGTCAATGTTGTACAGCTGCTATGCCTAAAGGTGTAGTAGAAGGTGAACACCACAGGTCGTGTTTCCCATGACATTAATTATGGGCATACCTTACAGACCCATAATCAACATTAATGAGGAGCTGTTTCCATACCTACTATTACTTACTTCTGATAAACACAGAGCTGATCATACTGTATTTCATCCATAGAGGTTGATGAAAGAAGCATATCTCCCCAATTCCACTGCATATATATGTCAAAGCTGCAGAAAATAGGCTATAACCAACTACTGCAACTTATTTCTGTGTTTTCTATAATTAGAATCACTGTGCGGAATCCCGAAACCATTTGTGTGTAGTGTTTCGAAGTCCTTTGAGTCCATTCATTCACTAGAGCAGCGTTTCTCAACTGGTGGGTCGCGACCCAAAAGTGGGTCGCGGACTCATTTTGAATGGGTCGCGGAGTGTAGGAGAAAAAATAAAATAGCTAAAAATAGTACCAGTGATTAGGCCATCTGATTAGAGATGAGATTTTAGGTTATTTTTAGTGAGCCGGATAATTTGGATCAGCTCACCAACAAGAGCCGGCTCTTTCGGCTCCCAAACGGCTCTTCAAATGACCACTTATACCTTTTATAATTCAGCCAAATGTAGCCCGTTTTGACTTATGATTCCTATGTGTCGGCCTATATATCACTTTAATTACTAAGTTCAGCACTACCTATCTCTGCGAAAGTGGCTTCTCAACTTTGGTCCAGCTCAAGTCCAAGCAGAGGAACAGGTTGGACGCTGAACATGATCTGAGAGTAGCTCTGTCAACCATCACCCCAGACTTTGAAACAAAGCACAGGAGACAGGAAAAAAGCACATCCCCAACTATCTGAAAAGCTTCACTGAACACTTGTTGAGTAAAAACAATCCGTTTACTAAGCCAACTTGAAGATTATATTTGTGTGATCAGTTATGATGTTCATCTTTTTCATATTCACCTAAATCAGCAGCACGCAGTATTGATTGATCAGTTTCTCATTGCTAGAGAGCTCTGTATGCAGGGATGAAAAAGGTTTTGTTTTTTAAGTAAAAAAACATGATTACAATTGTGTATGTGTGATTGTTTTAGAGAAATAAATTTGCTAGGTTTTAATAAAAATGGGTCGCGACATAATGACCATGAAAAATGTGGGTCCCAAGGCCAGATCAGTTGAGAACCACTGCACTAGAGTACTGCTTTGGTTTGGCCTATGACCCTAACTTTAAGCCTAAACCTTGAGATTTCAGTTTAATTTGTTGATCGTTGTTAATGTCATTATAATTAGGTTCCGATAATTTCAGCTTGGAATCTTGAACTAACCCAGACGTAATGCTTAATGTTTCCACATGAGATCCACACAATGAAGACCGTAGACACAATGCCTCTGTTCCCCTCTCCCATCTAATGGCGGGTAAATGAACCAAGAGGAAGCTTTCATTGGTGGAACGTGCACGATATCCTTTGTAAATTTTGTTCACGTTTTGAATGTCCCAAACACATTTGCATTTCTCATTTCACTACATAAACTGAGCTGCGGAGAGGTGATGGAATAAATCAGGTCACATTGGGTGGGTTGTGTGGGGTTTCATGTGACCACTGCTGTAGCCAAACATTGCACACCGGCCTAAACAAATAGAACTGGGGAGAGACAGACAGTGGGAGGTAGAGAGACAGAGTGGGAGATAGAGAGAGGGTGAGTCAACAACAAAACCAGATCATTTTTTCAGGGGCCCTGTCAGTCAAGAACACTAGAAGGGTACAATTTCCCTCCCTTATACTGCTGCTTTAAGACCTTTTTAGCCAGGAGCGATACGTTTTTTACGTAAGGTAAATTAATCACTGGATAAGCTCACTACTCATGATACCTATGTGGTGCTGTTTATTTCCTGCACTTTTTTCATCTTTTTGTAAATGTGGTAAGTAAACTGCATGTATTATTAACAACAATAGTGTAACTCCATTTATTGGATTAATTCTGAGGCCAAACAAATTTACAATCATCAACGTTACTTATTTCATACATCTGAAGATTCCACTCTAGACTTGATTTTGTAAAACAATTGATTTCCTTCTGGCAAGCAAGACAAGATGAAGAAGAATTAAGTTGAAAAGTTAAGTCTATATTACTGCAAAAGTTACCTATGACAATTCCAGCTCTGAAACATCACCAAAACTAAAAACAGTTACCTCTTAAGCAAAATGAAAATCCTCCTGACAAATAATCGCATCATCACACAAGCTGTGTGTGCACTTCAGTAGAACATGTAGATGTATATATAGACAGCGGCCCAGGGTGCAAAACGCATTACAGCAGACAAATCAAACACCAACAGTAAAGCTTTTGCTCATTGGTTGATTGCGTCATCCACGGCTATCGTGATAGTGGGTGTAGTTGAAATGCCATTCAAAAGCTCTGGATTTTCTAAACCAATTTTAGCATTGGTGTGGGTCTTGTCATAAAGTTAGCGATAACAAAACCCACCTATTCAGAGGGAAGATGTGATTGGTCAAATTTACTGTACTGAAATTAGTCTCACTGAATTACTATTACACGACCTCGGTGAAGTTAAAGCGGGCCTACCAACCACAGAGCTGCATAGAATTTTCCAACTGCAGAGTCAGCAGCATTCTTTCTGATAGGCTGACAAAGGGCCCTTTTCATGCAACCCTTCACGTTCCAAGACAAATTCATCAGGCCGTTTTGAAGGGTTTATGTCCTCAGAAGCATGTAATGGTTAGATGTTGATTGTAAAATAAACAAAAAATAAAACAAAATTAGAATATTGGAATATCTTGGGCCCCTGGTTTCCCTCTGTGTTTAACATGGCACAAAAACGGCCTGTCAAACCATAATGCCTCTCCATCCATTTTTCCTGGCTTCCATCAGAGGGGTCTCTGCGCTATGCCTCCTACTATGGAGACCATATGGTGCTGCAGAAGGCTCCGGAGAGAGCCGTCGTGTGGGGCTTTGGACCTGAAGGAGTGCAGGTCAATGTCACTCTGTTGGGGCCGTGGCCACAGAATGCACCACCGGTGAATGTCACACAAGGTGAGAGGGACTCAGGTTTGTTGTGAGTGAAACCAGACCAAGGTTGACTTTTAAAGGGAGAGGGGCGTCTTATAGAAAGAGTGTCAGAAGTGATAGTATAGCCTTGCCGGATTGCTCTTTAACTGTTTAAATGGCTTGACACTACCTCAAGGAAAACTACAATCATTTCACACAAGTGAAATTAAAAAGCAAAAGTTCAAGTTTTCCCACTGGTAGCTCTATGACATTCAAATTGCAGGTGAAACCCAAAATAGAGTTATTTTCCAGCTGTGGTTGTCGAAATCTAAAATTTGAATGGCGTACCTTACAGGCAAATGGAAAGTGACCCTGGACCCTGTCGTGGCTGGAGGTCCTTACACGGTGATGGCCTCCATGGACCAACTCTCAGTCAACCTGACTGATGTGCTTTTTGGAGACGTGTGGCTCTGTTCAGGGCAGAGCAACATGTGTTTCGAAACAGAAAAGGTTTGTGTGTTGTCCACAATGTCTACAACGTAAAATTGTCTTCCTCACATCTTCCGTTACCGTACTATTTTTTGATATAGTCATGCTTTTAAGTGGCTTCATTTGAACTTTATTTTTTTAACTTATACCCTTAAAGGTTTTCAATGCCACAGCTGAGCTACAGCTCACCTCTCAGTACCCCAGGGTTCGTGTGTTCATGGCAGGCATGCGACAGAGTGATCAAGAGCTGGATGATCTGGCTGAAGTGCAGCAGATATGGTCTGTGCCCACTATAGGTAATCACACGATTGTCTGCCCCCTTAACAGTGACAACCATGAATGTATTCACCACATTTCATCAAGTTAAGCACAACTAAATTATGCTGGCTTCCTATGAACCGTGACCTTGTGATTGTAATCGCCTATGGTTTAAGTGAATTCAAATCTTTTTTTATGGTTTCTGTGTTTCAGAGTCTGTGAAGGGATTTTCCGCCCTGTGCTGGATGTTTGGACGGCTCCTGTATGCCGACCTGAGTACGCCTGTAGGCCTGGTGCAGTCGTGTTGGGGGGGCACGGTGGTGGAGACCTGGTCCTCAACAAGAGCCCTGCAGCAGTGTGGCCTGGATCATGACATGTGGGGAAATAGTGCACACATGCAGGAGAACCTGTTCTTTGCTTTATAGATCTCTGGCTATATTGGGTTGATATGTACAAATGTAATTCATAAGAAAACATACATTACTAAAAATTGGACCAGGAGTAAACTAAAAATATAAATAATGTAAATAATTGCAGTGGTAAAGTAACATAGCACAGGTTTAAATTGTAATCAGAAAGTACTGAAAGAGTGGATAATTATCACAGATGGATTTTATTTTATTAAAAAGAATAAGCATAGCCATATAATCCCAAGCCAGGGGAGTCTCTTTCCCTCCCTGGCCTGTTTGACCTATTTTACTTCCCATGGCCCCCTAACGACTATCTGGTGCTTGATACTTGAATACGTTGTCTCTTTCTAAGTGTTCCAAGGCACCCAAGTCAGAATAGAAATTCTCAGCTGTGGAATGCGATGATTCACCCATTTCTTAAAATGACTCTCAAAGGAGCAATCTGGTATCAAGGTATTACAATATTATCTTTCATTATTAAAATATTGTTCATAATTAGAAGTAAAATATAGGCCAATTACCAACTGTTGTATAATATAATATTATACAATAATACATTATGATTATTATTATTATAATTTGTTGTGTATCAAGTTCTCTCCTTACTCCCTACCAAGGAGAGTCCAATACCGTCGTCAATATGGAGGTGTACAACTGTTCCTTCCCTGCCATGATCAATGACTGGAGGTCATCGTTCCATGAGGCGTCAGGTGGACAAACAGCGTTAAACTTTCCCTTTGGTTTTGTTCAAGTGAGTCAGCATTATAATCGTAGGCCTGAAGAAAAAAAAAAAAACAATAACCGTTACATTGACCACTCACAATTTGTCATTTGTCATGTTCTACTCTGATATGTTTTCAGCTAGCTCCTGACGTCATTCAGGCTTTTGGCTTAAACAATACCTTTGTTAGCACCATCCGGTGGCACCAGACAGCTGATACTGGCTCAGCTCCCAACCCAAGGATGAAGGAAACCTTCATGGCTGTGGCCATGGATCTTCCAGATAACAAGTCACCCTACCATCCGTAAGAATGGGCTTCAAATTGTTACCCGGTTTTCAAAAGTGTCACAAATTACGAATGAAATCATAGGAATAGTAAGTCATGTTTTTTTTTTAACTGAGCATGTCTGATCTGCATGTCTTGTATTATAGGTGGTACTCTGGTATTTTTTCATTTCCGTCATATTATGTTTCAGCATCCATCCAAGAGACAAGTTAACAGTGGCAAACAGACTGTCTTTGGGAGCCAGGGCCGTAGCATACGGGGAGAAAGATGTGCCCTTCCTTGGGCCATTCCCGCAAAAGATTACCCCCATTGATAATTCCCTCATCATCACCTATGACCAAGCCATCACTGTCCGGAATGGAGGAGGCTTTGAGGTATCGTTCTTTCAGCCCACTCTTTATCCTATATTCACCTCAGATGAACACATGTGCACACCTATCTTTGGTTCAGACAATTTAAATGTGGCTACAAAACATACATTTGTTGGACTCCTTCATCCAAATTGTCCATCACTACCAGTAGAGCTAGACCGAACCGTGCACAATAACTGTAACACTGTAACACAATAACACCAAACCCTTCTCTCCAGATTTGTTGTCCAGAGGTGGGGGCCAATTGCAGCCTTGAGTCTCCCTGGAAACCGGCTCCCATGGTGAACTGGAGCACCTACACCGTGCAGGTGTCCGCCGCTGCGTGTCCGTCCAGCCACGAGATAGCTGCCGTCCGCTATGCATGGATGGACCACCCTTGTAATTACAAAGCCTGTCCGGTCTATTGCTCCACAGGGAGTCTACCGGCTCCTCCGTTCATCACTACAAACTCTGTATTCCTAGGAATGCAAGCTCCCAACTTCTGGGATCGTGGGGGGGAAATGTGAGATAAACGGGGAAATATCAGGAATAAACAACTGTATAATAAAGGCCTTGGCCATGGAGCTTGTTGTGTTGATGGCCCTCAAATCCCCATTTTGTTCTGTGGGAAGACACACGGTCCTACACCTTTGATGATCTATAGATGTTTTATAGTAATTTCTTGAGACAACATTTAACGTTACTGAGGGGAATTACTCAACAAAGCCTGTAATTAAACCAATTTTAATAATGTTTTGAATGAAATCCAACATGCTGCTCTCACAAGGTAGATGACCCATTTCCAAGTGTGAAATTCTACAAAATACACAAGCCTTGTTTTTGTTTTTATATCATAGGACAGTTAATACAATTGCCTCATTAACAAGCTATTTATTCAGGATACAAACAGGCCCCATGTAGAACATCTTGGCTCCATGGAGTCCAGAGTCTTGGATGAAACAGGGAGGGAACGCAGCGAAGGCCAACTCATTAGCAACATCCTGTATCCAAGCTAATTATGGAAGTGGAACAGCTCCCTGTACTACAAGGAGCCTCTCCCCTCTCACGAGACGGGAAAACAGTGTAAACAACAACCCTTCCCATTTACATGATCACGGCATGTCGGTTTCCTTTTGGAAGTGGCATTGTTAAATGTCATCAGGGGCCCTGTAACCAGTTCCCATGTTGGGTGGGGCTCAGGAGTTGAAGAAGGAAGTGGAAGGCCTGGTGCTGTAGTTAGGGAGATGTGATGCCCCAGGAGACTGCGGTGTCTGTCCTGGAGGAAAGACAGAGGGGATGGCATCTCTAATAACAAGTCATACAGAGCAGAACCAAAGCAGGTGGAGGCTGGGGTGGTGGTGGGCGAGATTCTGATCAGCACACTTAACTTTGCAGAGTGAGTGTTTTAGATGGAAGGTCTTTAATTGACCGCCTATCAGTGTACGGGCGTTTGATTGGACCGCGGTAAGAGTCAGCTGACAGGGGCGCATGAGTAGAGCGTCCCGTCAGAACTAAGTACGCCCATAAATCAATCACAAAGTTATATTTACAAATAATCCAAAGTGGAAAACAGGTGAATAAATACCCAGGCTTTGGAGATTTTACACAACATGGCCAAGCACTTAGCTAAGTCTACATTATACATACTGTTAATATTGGCAAAGTTACTAAATAACCGCAAAGAACATCTTAATTCCCAGTGCAATAATCCAATGTAAAACCATCATGAACCTGAAGCGTGGTGGTCTGTCTTTGCATTGTCGTCGAAGCCCTGATGTCTCTGATAGGCCTCAAAGTTGACCGAGGCGTCATCCTCCGAGAGGCTTTGAGGGGCGTGTCCGTCGCCGGGACGACACACCTCAAACCGCACCCACTGGTAGCTAGGGGAGGGGAACAACATCCGGTCAGTGGGCTTTAATTCATGCCATTATTTCATGTTTTCTGTAAACTACATTATAGGACATGCATGTCTGATTTTTGAAAATGTAATTATAATGTCACCACTGAATGCTTACATTGACATTTGTCAACACTTTGAAAATGTCTCAATGTACACATTTTCAGACAAATTTTTGCAAAGGAAGGCATACTTGCTGCACTTGCGTGCTCCAGGACAGCTCTGAATGAGGTTCTGGATGGTTGGGTGAGAGAAGCCGAAGAAGTCTGCGCCGGATGGCACAATGGGCAGCATGGGTTTGGTCCTAAAGCACCGCGGTTTACCAGATACAGGACAACAGTTACAAACAATACCAATACTTGCAACTGTAACAATTGATTTAGACTTTTTTAGTCAACGGAAAAGTTAACAGGAAACTTCTTTATTTCTCCACCTGGACCCTATTTGTCTATCATTTTGGGTGCAAGAAACGAATGCGGTCAACAATATTTTGAATATGTATTGGGCAAGAACACTGCAGGGGTAAAAGCCCCCTGCCAAGGTATGTGTTCTAAAAGGGCTTGTATTGGCAACTGAAAAGCTTTATATTCTAAAACTATATATACACACAACGTGATATATCTCAATATATACAACATATAAATACAACTTTCGTCTTTACTGTGCGCTTAATTTGGTTTGTTGTTGTTATCTTGTCTAACAATAACAACTAAGTCTCGTTCAAAAAGAAGCCTCTCTCTGAAATCTTGTTGCAGGGAATGTCCCAATGGTCATTACAATCTCAACACCCACCCAAATACTTTAGATAACACTAAGCGAAGCATCCAGCAGTGCAACACAACAAACAGCAATCTCCTCTCCCTAGCTCCCGATTACACCGTTCTTTTCCTGAAAAAAAATCAATTCTCGCAAGACTTATCCTTGAAACAGACCAGATCAAACTTAAAGTTAAGATGACTTTTATTTCTCTGTTTGCCTGTCAGTGGCAAAAACAAGCACTTAAAGGTGACGTTTAGTGGTGGGGCGTTGTTGCCCCCAAACGATTATGCTGCCGCCTTTTTTTGCTCAGTCATGGACCAATTAAAAAATATATATCAAAAAAAAATTCAATTAAAGAAAGACAAACGTGGGTTTGTGCTTTGGATCAATACCTTTAGGTACCGTAAATATTAATCTTGATTTAGGCCTGGCCGTTTGAACCCGGACCGACGGTGGAAGGATGTACCTGACAGCAGCGATGGCCTTCAGCAGGTTAGCATGGCACATGAGGGCGGAGGACGCCACGATGGCGTTCTGAGGATCCTCCTCCGGGACGATCTCAAACTGGGGGAGCAGCAGGACACTTGATGTATGGATTTGGTCATTGGTCTCAAAATACTCATATGACTAAAACTATAAATGATTATAATCATTATTGTTATTAAGAAGAATTCAGCATCAAAGACATAAGTGCACCTTGGCGATACTCAACATGCGTCCTAGCCTCTGCTAGATTCTCAGTCTTTAGATTCAATTCCAACCACTGCCCCCTGATAATGCAGTGAGAATACAATAATAACACAGCAGACACGTCCTCCCCATGTAGGCCTGTTGGTACCTGTGGCCCCGCTCCACAGTCCTTGATTTGGCAGGTGTATAGGCACTGCTGCTCCGGGTTCTTCATGCTAGCGAAGACCCGTGTGCTGCAGAAGCCAACCGGGTAGATGGCACACTGGTCATGGAACAGCATTCTGTCTGTGATGATCTGCAGTAAAAAAAAAATATATATAGAAATATACTGTATATGTATTGATAAAAAAAAATAAAAAAAACTTTTGTAAGCAGCAACCCATGTTTACATGTTCTAGAGTTTCTTGCCATATGGATGTCCCAAATAAACATGCACACCAATTAAAGTACAAAAGAAGTAATAAAGTAGTAAAAATACATCAGCTGTTTTCATGCTGAGATAAGCTGGACAGATATCAATGGACTGGGGTCGTTTGTGTAAAGTAGTGCCAGATGCTCTGAACTTCGTTCCAGAAGACTATGGATCCAATGATAGTGCGAGTTCAACAAAAGAGGAAGCTTTTAATGACCTCTCCCAGGCTGTAGACCGTCAGACCCCCCAGGGCGATGGGGAAGACAGGGCGCCCGGACGAGTCCAGAGCGATGGGCTGGACCAGCTTACGACAGCCATCAGCCACCTTCCTTTTTTTGGACATCCTCTTCGGAACTGGACATGATCATTAGAAAAACACATAATTTTTATAAGAATAATTCATATCTGCATATCGACAAGCACGCACAAAAATATGATGACAAGCTCAGGAGATAATACAGTTGGCTCCAGAGTTAATGGTGAGCAGAGAAAATGTTAACAGTTTTGTATTAATTTGTGCAATTTCCTGTTGTGCTCACCCTCCTCCTTTCCGTTCTCCTTCCCTCGCTCCCTACGCTCCTTCTTGGGTTTCTTATGAGCTCCGTCTTCTCCTGTGGAACCAGCTGTTGCAGGGTTATGACCCCCAGCCAGACCAGAGGCCCCCGGGGGCCCAGAGGTGGAGGCTGAAGCGGGTGGCAGAGGTGGATGGGAGCTTGTGTTTGGGGTGGGCAACAGCTCCGCCTCTGTGAAAGACTGGTACTGCAACAGGGATTTTAGCAAGAACCTGAGGAGAACAGGAAATAAAGGGATCGGTAATAAAGGACATTTTTGTTATTGCAAACATTTAGCGATGTGTGGACGCACATTGTAGATGTGCTTATCCAACATCATTATCATTAAAGTAGGTCAATAACTAAATCATCCACTTCAACAGAGGCAAATTAGCAAAAATCCAAAAGAGACAAAAAACTGTTTATTTTGACATCGACAGGTACGGTACAGCAAGGGTCACATCTCGTCTTACCTGCGCTCCTCCTTGGCTCTGAGGAACTTCTCTTCGAGATGAGCCACTTCATCACAGAGCGCTGCATTCTCCTGAGGGCATACAAAACGACCACAATGCTCATTAGCCACCCAATGTCCCTCAAAATTGTGATTTGTGCAGCTGATGCCCCGATTTCATGCTCCCATTCAATACCTTCCAATTCACTTGAATGAATATCCAGTGAAGTGTCTGTGAAGGTTCGACCAAAGTAAAAACACCACCATCTCTAAACAAAGCATGAGAAAGAGTTAACCTTTGACTCACAAATATCATGGCGCGCGCTGCTCTGCGCAGCCTCAGGTACTTGAGGCGGTACCGTTCACTGTGGTTCTTCCGGGGGCCCCTTCGGCCCTTGGCCCTGGGCTCCGTGGAGCTGGTGGGGGACGGGAAGGCAGGCAGCGAGGCGGCAGAGCCAGAGCTGGAGGCTGTGGTCTGGGGAGGAGAGCCCAGGAACGACGGGCCACTGAAGGGCTGCTGCCGCTCCCCATCACCCTGGGGGGGGGGGGGGGGGGGGGGGGGGGGGGGGGGGGGGGGGGGTATGTTCATTTCGACAATGGAAGCCGGGACTTTGTTTATTTATGTGGATGAAGAATGATTTCCACATGTTTAGGATGTAATTAAATGAGAATGATCAAATCAAAACTGAACAAAGTTGACGGGAGACGGGACAATAATATGAAATTGATAGACATTGACAAAATAAAAATATATATTAGAAAATATATCACTCTTTGTCGGTTCTTCTCCAACATCACAATAGCTTGGCCAGTCTGTATTTACGCCCACTCTACGTTTGACCCTCTGGAACGCACCGCCTTCATGGTATGCATCCTATGTGACTCACCAACAGCGCAAAGACTCCATTTCTGTTCTCAATCCTCTTGAATCTCCTGCTGCCCTTCTGTGTCTGAAACACAGTGGGAAGCTGATGCCAAAGCATAGAGCTGGAAACCCCCTCCCGCGGACTCCATTCCAAAGACTACTTATTCTAGTGACAATAAATCTAAACATGTTGCTTTGTCCTAATAAATGAAATAAACAAACATATGAAGAGTACAAAAATAAAAATGAATACGATGAAGTGTTTTTTGTTGACAAGAGTACGGAATGGAAGTGCTCAAATTTCCTAGAGTCCAACGGAGGCTCCTGACATTGTCATCCACACGTACCTCACGGTACATCACAGCCTCCAGACTCGACTTTGCACTGTTAAGGAGAGAACACACAACAATGTAGCGACTGAAACAAACACATCTCCATCCCAACTCTACCTCATGATCACTACTGACCAGCATTAATACTTGGCTTTGGAATACCTCTAGATTACATATATATAAGAATGTTTATTGAATTGAGTTACACTATAAGCTATACTGTTTCACTTAATGACTTGTTGGTTGAATAAAGGTCAAATAAAATAAGAAAATAAATTGCAGACTATAACTATAAATAAGCTATTACAGGAGATTAATATTGGAATCAGAATTACATATACTTTGATTGAATAAGGCCCCTGTCGATGATTCGTTGCTTGATCTCCTTGATGTGCATAGGGCGCCCAGCTTCCTCCAAAACCATCTGGAAAAGAAAAGTTGATAGGCATCCGTAATAAAAAAAGGAATGACCACAACTTTAAAAAACCTAGTGGGTCAAGAATAAAGTGGTAAAGACAATACCTGTGCAGCATCAAGCCATGTTAGGTTTGGCTTCTCACTGATATCACTGGATGGTTCGCTGGATATAGAAAATAAAGCGTCGACATGTAAAGCATACGTTTAGTTTAAAGTCATGGAGCTCCCATAAAAAAATCGTTTAACATGTAACGTTAAGGTATATGTTTAATTTACACTAAATGAACCAATCAAAATATATAACATGAATGGCATAGGTTTAGTTCACCGAAAAGTCATGGAGCTCCCATCAAAAAACATTTAACAACAGCTGGTTTCCCAAATGCCCATTAAAGACGATTAATTGGTTGGCCGTTTTTTAAAAGTGATATCTTGCTAGAGTTAACGCACAACAACTAAATAGTTTCCATCCACCTTTCCAGCGTCTCTGAGGCGCCTGACAGGGTCGCGATGTGGTCCAGTGCAGGGAACAGAGAGTAGTGTCCCTGTCCATCCGTCTCCATCTCGGATTCAAAAGTGTTGAGGGACTCCATAGGAGAAAGTCCTCTTCCCTGATTACTAGCTGAAGAGGGCTAGAATACAAGACATGTAACAGTTAACACAAGTAACATGAGAAGTATTACATAAGGACACACTAGGAATACAACACATGTATTAAGGTTACGCGACCAGACCCCGGATAAGCGGTTGAAGATGAGTATGAGTATGTTACATGACCTCGGACTAGACTACAAGAGGTGTACATTAGCCTATTACACTACCTAAGAACAAAATAATCATAAACATACCCCACTTCTTTCAAATCGTTTAGATTGCTCTTTTCCATGAATCATCGGGGAGCCTTCATTTGTGTCCATTGCATTGTTACATGCAACACAAGTGCACGTACGTAGCAAGGAACTTTACAAACCACGAGTATGAATTACGACGAAACAATGAAGACTATGTGCACTGTTGTCTTTTAATTCAGACATGGGATTATTAACTACTGTCTATCTAGAGGGCGGCGGACTGGATTCACTTGTCAATGTATTTAATTGTTACGGGAACCTTAAACAAACGTCGGGGCGCTTCGTGACCTGGACGGAGGTATTAACCGGTACTCCATGGAACCGGATTTCCGCCTCAGTGTAACTTCTCTGGGAAATGTAGTTCGTGGGACTCCCGCTACTCAAAGTGCTTCCAATGGTTTACTGCGCACTTGTGGTAGCCTGGGTATACCCATGCTGCCTTGCGCGCGATTTCATTTCGCGCTACCTCATCTCAATCTACGTCTGGCGTTAGCCAGGCTACTCTTGTGGTAGTCGTGCAGCACAATGTGATGTGTATGTCATTTAATAAAACAAATGCATCATACAAATATCAAGATTGAGCATAATAACAAACAAGGAATGTGTGTATTGGGAATTCATGACTATCAAAAATTACTTAAAAAAACCTCAATACTGCTACTAGACCTCGGTGCTGCATTCAACACTGTGTAGACCATACAATACTTTTGGACAGGTTAGAAAACTGGCTGGGGCTTTCAGGCACAGTCTTAGGACCCTCCTTATTCAACATCTACATGCTCCCACTAGGGCAAATCATGCAAAATAACAATATTGACCATCATTGCTATGCTGATGACACGCAAATCTATGTATCGCTATCACCAAATGACTATCGGCCCATAGATCGGCTGTGCCAGTGCATTGAGCAAATGAAAGACTGGATGTGCCGAAATTTCCTTCAACTAAATGAGGACAAAACCGAGTAAGTTAAAGTAGTTAAGTTAAGTTAAGTTGACGTAACCCAACACCTTCACTCTCTGTCCATGACAACCTCAATCAAAGCCAGAAATCTAGGGGTTATCATGCATTCTGATTTACATTTCGACAGTCACATCAAATCAGTTACAAAAACTGCATATTATCACCTTAAAAAAGTAGCAAGACTTAGAGGGCTCATGTCCACCGAAGACATACAAAAACTTGTACATGTCTTTATCACTAGTAAGCTTGATTACTGCAATGGTCTCCTTACAGGTCTCCCAAAAAATACTCTAAGAAAACTTCAGCTTGTTCAGAATGCTGCTGCTAGAGTTCTAACAAAGACCAAAAAATTTGAACACATTACTGTTACATCTGGCACTGCTGCGTCAGTTCAATGTGTTTTATGGTAACGTGCGATTCACGTGACCGTACCTGTTTTCAGCGAGTTGCGTTTTGGTGAATAAACGGAGAGCACGCTCCAAGTAAGCTCTGGCTTCAGTCTCCGTTATTCAAACATAACATTGGCGACGAGAGATGGCTGATTGCTCCCTACCACCACCCTCCCCCTTCCTGGCCCTACCGGGAGAACCACCGGTGCCGTGGCCTCGCTGGATTTCCTTGTTCGAAACATATATTCTAGCTGCCGGCTTAGAAAATGTTTCGACAGTAAGGAAACGTGCACTCTTGCTGCACTGCCTAGGAGCGGAGGGACAGCGTGTGTTTGGAACTCTCGGCAACGCAACAACCTACACAGATGCCGTGGAGCTACTAAAAGCACATTTCGCAGCCCCACAAAGTGTGTTTGGAACTCTCGGCAACGCAACAACCTACACAGATGCCGTGGAGCTACTAAAAGCACATTTCGCAGCCCCACAAAGTGTGTTTGGAACTCTCGGCAACGCAAAAACCTACACAGATGCCGTGGAGCTACTAAAAGCACATTTCGCAGCCCCACAAAGTGCTCTGCTCCGTCGCGTCATATTCCGACGGAGGCACCAACGGTCGGGTGAGTCAGTGACGCAGTTTGTGGCGGATTTACGAGGTTTAGCTAGCTTGTGCAAGTTCGGGGCCTTACAGGACGAAATGATAAGGGACCACCTGATACTGCACACGAACTGTGACAAAATAAGGGAAAGACTCCTACTGGAAAATGATGATTTAACATTAGCAGGAGCTCTACACCTTGCAGTTCAGGTTGAATCTGCTCTGGAATGTGCAGCTAGTTTATCCACCTCTTCCAACTCTCTAGCACTGGCCAAGGCAGCGGGCCCACTCGAGTCACGGTGCCCCTCCTCCACGTGAGTGTAGACAGCAGCGAGGAGAACATATTACTAGCCTCTCAGTCACGTGACCGCCCACACCATCTTCTGCGCACAATTCAAGAGCTCAGATCTGTCCTGCCCGTGGTAAAACCTGCTCCAACTGCGGGAAACTCAACCACTTTCACAAAGTCTGTAGGTCTGCCCCAGCTAGAGCCTCCCAGCCACCTACCACAATCATCCACAATGTTAGCTCAGGACGAGCACCATTTAAAACATGCTCGTTGATGGTTGGTGATGTTACTCTACCGCTCCTCCTGACACTGGAGCCACGGTGTCCCTCCTGAACTTGGCGACTTACACACAGTTTTTCTCCCACGAGCCACTGGGGCAGCCCACCACCACCCTGCGTGGCTATGCCAACTCAAAGATTGACATCGTGGGCTCCCTTCAGCTGCCTGTGAAATACGGAGAGAAGACACTGCCACTCTTCAGGTTCAATATTGCACGCCACGGGACCAACCTCCTTGGCCTCGACCTTTTCAACAGCCTCGGATTCACTCTGCTAGACACCGCTGGCTCAGAGATTCACACTGTTACCATCCCCTGGCAGCAACAGTGGCCCATGCTGTTCAGCGGTGTGGGCTGCCTCGATGTTTTCGCCCACCAGCCCTTGTTAGACCCGCAGGTGACGCCTGTCATCCAGCCCCTCCGCCGCTCTCCTCTGGCCCTCCGCAATGACATCTCCTCTGAGCTACAGAGCATGCTCGATGGCAACATCATCGAGCAGGTGAATGCATTGCCCTGGATCTCCAACATTGTGGAGGCAAAGAAGAAGTCTGGGGGGCTGCGACTCTGCGTGGATCTAAGAGCGGTAAACAAGGCCATCATCCCAGACAAATACCCTTTGCCAACGATAGAGGAGCTCACCGCCCAGTTCCACGGGTCCACCACTTTCTCCAAATTAGACCTCCGCCAGGGTTACCTCCAGGTGCCACTACACCCTGAGAGCCGCAACCTCACCGCGTTTATCACCCACAAAGGGGTCTTCCGTTACAAACGCATGGCTTTTGGTCTAAGCTCTGCCCCCAGCTGCTTCCAAAAGATAATGGCCTCCATCTTCGCTGGGATCCCGGGTGTGGCCATCTACCTGGACGATATCGTGGTTCACGGGGCAACTGTCGAGAGCCACGACGAGCGCCTCCACAGAGTGTTCAGTGCACTGGCCAAGCACCACCTCACACTCAACGGCGAGAAGTGTGTCTTCGCTGCCCCGGCCATTGAGTTTGTGGGGTTCCGTCTCTCGGCTGATGGCATATACCCTCTCCACTCGAACACAGGGGCCATCCACCGTGTCCCGGAGCCCACCTCAGCCACTCAGTTGGCCTCCTTCCTGGGTATGACAGCATTCTACCTACGTTTCCTGCCACAGTACTCGGCCACGACTGCACCACTGCGACAGCTGCTGAAACATGGTGAGCCCTGGTTCTGGTCGTCTGTCTGCTCGGACGCTGTGCGCCTCCTGAAGTCCCAGCTCACCACACCACCGGTCCTGGCGCACTTTGACCCAGCCAGCCCCACCCTCGTCACATGTGATGCCTCTGCCATGGCCATCGGTGCTGTGATGTCCCAGCTGCAAGGGGGTGTGGAGAGGCCGATCGCCTTCGCCTCACGGGCTCTCAGCCCCACGGAACAGAGGTACTCGGTAGGGGAGCGGGAAGCCCTAGCGTGCCTCTGGGCATGTGAGCGCTGGCACATGTACCTCTACGGACGCGCATTCACACTGAGGACAGACCATCAGGCCCTCACCACCCTCCTAGCCACGTCTGGCACCGGCCACAAACCACTCCGTCTCCATCGTTGGGCCGACCGCCTGCAGCAGTACAACTTCCGCCTGCATTTCACGCCGGGTCGGGACAACGTGGTGGCTAACCTGCTGTCACGTGCAATCCCCAACTCACCCCCAGATCCATATTTGGCCCCCGGTCAGGACCAGGCCGAGCACGACCTCGTCCAGCTCCTCCACACACCCCTCCAGGAGACAGTGTCACTGAGGGAGATCCAGGACGCCTCAGCTGACGACCCCACCCTCTCTACACTCTCGACCTACATCAGACAGGGCTGGCCGGTGAGGGTACCAGATGAGATGCTCCCCTACTCCAGGGTCAGGGACGAACTGTCATGTTGGAACGACACTTGCATCGCTCGTGGGCTCTGCACTGTGGTCCCTAGTGCCCTTCGGCACTAGGGACCACGAGGGCCACAAGGGCCACTTGGGCATAGTCAAGCTCAAACAGCGGTGTCGCGACGTGGTGTGGTGGCCAGGCATCGATAGGGAAATCGAGACCCTGGTCAAGGACTGCACTGCTTGCCTTCTTAGTGGTAAGACCAGGGCCCCAGCCCCAACCCCGCCCATGCAACCACTGGACTGGCCATCCAAACCCTGGGAGCACCTACAACTTGACATCTGCGGCGAGCTGCATGGAGTACCGCATCACCAGAGGTTCCTCGTCCTTGTCTACGACCTCCACTCTAAGTGGCCAGAGGTAGCGCCTGTGGGTTCGGTCACAGCCAAGGTGTTGGTTGACATTCTCGACTCTCTGTTCGCGTGGTGGGGCCTGCCCGAGAGGATCACGACCGACAATGGTCCCCAGATGGTCTCCCACGAACTGTCCTCTTATCTGGAGGGGAAAGGAATACGCCACATTCGCACAGCATTCTACAACCCGGCTGCGAATGGGGGGGTGGAACGGCTGAACCAGTCATTGAAAAATGGCATCAGGGCCCATCTGGCACAAGGGTGCACACTCACCACCAGCCTCCTCCAAACCCTGCTGCATTACCGGGCCACCCGACACGCCACCACAGGAGTCTCCCCAGCCTCCCTTATGCTTGGGCGGGAGCTCCAGCTGCCTCTGGATAGGCTCTGCCCTACAGCAGTTTGGGCCCCAGCCCACCCGGTTCGAGCCGCCGTCGACACACGCCAGCATCGGATGAAGGACCATTTCGACAGGGCCCGACGTGCTAAGCCACCTGCCATCGCTGTTTTGGACTGGGTCAGGATTCGTCGACCTCATCGGGACAACAAGCTCCAGTCGTTTTGGTCGGACCCGGTCCAGGTCAGCCAACAGCTTGGCCCGGCTACATTCAGGCTCGCCGACGGCACACGCTGGCATGCTAACCGCCTGGGCAAGGTACACGCCCCCCCGAGCCCAGACCTGGTGGTGCCCGTTGCTAGAGTTCTGCCGGCTGCATGGTTAGAGGCTGCACCAATCCCAGCTCCTCCGGCCCAGCCCGACGGGCCAGTGGTTGTTGCTGCACCTGAACCCCGTCCAGCTCGGGCACGCGGCAGGCCCCAGCACCTGCGTGACTTTGTGACTGAGTATCACTCCTAGTTCTGTGAGGGGGGGGGAATTGTTACATCTGGCACTGCTGCGTCAGTGCAATGTGTTTTACGGTAACGTGCGATTCACGTGACCGTACCTGTTTTCAGCGAGTTGCGTTTTTGGTGAATAAACGGAGAGCACGCTCCAAGTAAGCTCTGGCTTCAGTCTCCGATATTCAAACATAACAATTACACCAATTCTTAAATCGTTACATTGGCTTCATGTAGGTCAGAGAATTGATTTTAAAATCATGTTGCTAACCTATAAATCCCTAAATGGATTATTTAACTGATATGCTTCCACTACATAAGCCTTCTAGACAACTAAGATCTTCTGAGACCAATCTGTTAATTATCCCAAGAGAAAAAATGAAACATGGGAAAGCAGGATTTAGTGACTATGCAACAAATAGCTGGAATAACCTCCCTGAGGATTTAAGACTTGCCCCAACTCTGACCAGCTTTAAAACAAGACTGAAGACTTTTATGTTTGCTTTAGCTTTCTGCTAAATCTTAGATACATTGCACTTTCTAAAATGTTTTTTTGATAAGGGTTTGAGACCCAAGTTCTGTCTGGGTTAGAGTCCTAGAATCCGGGTTGGAGTCCCAGAGAATGGACCAAGTTCCTTTAGGTCGGGTTGGAGTCCCAGAGAAAGGACCAAGTTCCTTTAGGTCGGGTTGGAGTCCCAGAGAAAGGACCAAGGTCCTTTAGGTCGGGTTGGAGTTCTGACGTGGATAACTTTGAAGGGTTTGAGACCCGAGTTCTGTCTGGGTTAGAGTCCTAGAATCCGGGTTGGAGTCCCAGAGAAAGGACCAAGTTCCTTTAGGTCGGGTTGGAGTCCTGACGTGGGTACCAGAGAGACTGTTGATCTGACCTTAAATACATTGCACTTTCTAAAATGCTGATCTATTTTACTCATTTTTTGCATATGTTTTCTTTTACGTATCTATCACTTTCTTTTATTATATGACAATGTTCATATTTGAAGCACTTGGGGTCTGCCTTGTGTATGAAAGTGCTATATAAATAAAGTTGCCTTACCTTGCCTTGCCTTAAAAAATATTCAGAAATTAAATTGCAAAACAAATAAAAAATTAGCATTTGTTGGTCCACTTTTATTATTTTTGTATATTACTAAGTCAAAAAGTCATCAGAGAACTGAAAGATGTTTGAATGTGACACATTTATTTTTGGCACCATTCCAAACACACTAATCATATGTTATTAGATTCACCTCTGAAGTCACACAAGAGTATATTATGTTTTAATGAAGTTCATTTATTTGTTACATTGGGACAGATGAGCTTTTAGTAACAGTTGAGCCAGCCGTAGTTAAGAAGAGTTCTTATAACTCTCTTGTAGGCCAATAAGTACTCCATCTGCCGTGGCCCATTGGAGAAGTATATGTATCCTGTCGGAAGGAAACATTCAGTGTGTTGGGATGGAACAGAACACAGCCAGTGCTTGTCATGGGACATGTGTTAAGCTGCTTGACTCCTGTGGTATGGGTAAAACTTGAAGGGGCTGGTGTGACGTGTGTGTTTACCGTAATTAGTAAAGGCAGCGTCCACTTTTGAGCCTATTCCAGGGAAACCCTGAGAGATGTATCTTGGATATCCAGAGTCCATTTGGTTTCTGCTCTCGTCGTAGCTGGAATGTGAAAATCATACGTATAGCAGTTGCATACATTGATACATTTGATGAAGGCAATGTCCCGACACATCTGTGTGCTTTGGGCTGAACAGGCCAAAGGCCAAGGCCTATACCCTATTTATACCTACAAAATGCAGGCTGTAGTGACAGCCGATACAGTACATGTGATCATTTAAACAAAAAGATATATATTTTCAGCCAACCCACCTCCAATATTGACTTTTTGCAAAGATGAGTGTTTTCCCAGTCGTTGCCACATAGACAGCTGCATCCACTTTACTGAGAGAGGAGGGGAGGCCCAGGCCAGTAATTGGCTTTGGATAACCTGGAATTATTTTCTTTGAATACGCCTTTATGCCCCAGTAGCGCTGGTCTGAGAAAAGTTGTTGGAGGTTAGCTTGGAAATTCGATCAACGCTAATCCTTACATTGACAATCACACTGACATATCGGCAATGTTGAAGTACCACACGGGAATACCTTCAAATAAATACACAAAGTCCTTGTGCGGTACACTACAGGCAGCATCCACTTGGTTAATCTGAGGCCATTTGGAGCTCACTTTAGTCAGCACGATGTCCCTGAGACGTCTCCTCCAATAGTACCTGTAGACGTATAAAGCAGAAGTATTGGAATAGAATTCAAATGAGGACCTATGTGGTTGAAATTTGGTTCAATTCAACCACATCGATTTTCATCCACACGGTTAAATTCAACCAGAACGTTATAAATGTATACACAGTTCTATAAAGTCAAATAATCTGTAGTGTCTGATATACCCGCTTTTGAAAAAGAACAGGTCTCCCCTGATGGAGCACGCAGCATCGAACACCAGGCTCCGGCTGCACTTCTCTCCACTGGGGTTGATCGCTGGGTCGGGCATGGGTTCAGGCTCCTCTGTGGGCCCCTCTGGTTCGGGTTCTGGCACTGGGGGCGGATTGGGTTTGGGTTTGGGTGTACGGCTGCCTGTAGAGATATGAAACCCAATGAAGCGTGTCACTGTATCAGTGTGACTACCTTTTGTGCCAAAACTCTGCTATAGTCAAGTTAAACAATTGTTCCAGGGGTCTTTATTAGCCTCCTGGCCCTAAAGCAAAGCTCTGTGCTGACCATAAAGGGCTTGGACTCCACGTCTGTCATCATCTGGTAGCCTGTAGCCGTTGGTGTTGACGTATCTATAGGTTGGGAACATCAGCGCACTCCTTGTCCTGGAGTGATCTAAGCCGAGCGCATGACCAAACTCATGGGCTGCCACCAGAAGCAGATTGACACCTGATGAAAAGATGGAAGATGTTGTATTATACTGAGTTTCAAGCTGGGAAAGTTTCATTCAAACCTTTACCCAGCTAATGGACTGTTGAGTGAGGAACCATGATATGATATAGAGACATGCCTCTTTGAGTTAGTGTCCACATCTCATCGTCATCAAAGTGTGTGTCCCCGCCTTCAGCTCTACCAGGTGAGTTAGCATGGGCCAAGACGCCGTTCGGTCCATCAAAGGGATAGAAGTCTCCATGATCTTTGTAACGATGAAAGCAAGTACAGTGCATATATATATATATATATATATATATATATATATATATATATACATACATGTTTATGTAAACAGTCAACATACATTTTGACCATTTAAGTTTCAATGGCCAATCATCAAAATTGGTCAATTTTCTAGTTCAATTAGACTATTCAATACTATAAATCAATAATATTATGTGATTTCAATGCAGACAACTCAAAACTGCATTTGTTCTAAATATCGTATTTTAAGAAATATTGTGTTGTATTTCAAGTTTCCTGCATAAATCGTGACTTACATCCCCCTTTGAAGAGGATCATGATGTCTGCATTGCCACCGTAGATCTGTTTGAAGTCCAGAGGGATGACATCGCTGTATAGCTTGAAGGCATGAGCTATGGTTGAATCTACCAGACTCTGGGTCAGGTCCCGAGTGTACTGCGTGATCCTGTCAAAATCAGTTCACCATCATTGTTGAAGCCTAGAAGGTGCCACTTTACTGTATATTCTGCCTACGTCCCACCATCAACGCCAAAGGAATGTCAGAATTACATTTCTCATCTACATCATTATTATTGGAATTTGGGGTCCTTATAAAATCTCATTAAGTAATTTCTGTAATTGTATACTACCTGTAGGTTATAAGCCTCTTTCCCCATTTGGGTCGCCCTGCAAAGTGTCCGTAGTTGCTGATGTCTGACACGCCACACCTTGGCGCCTTCATCACCTCTAGCGTTTCATTGTTTAGGACGCCCGTTACCTGTGGAGCAGTGGCTGGTTGTAAATGAACCAATGTATTCATGTATTTGCATAAAGAGTCTTAATGGTCTTTGGGTTAAAAAAATTAAAACATACTTAAATTTGAAGAATGAACAAGTGAGATATATATATATTTTTTTATAAAATGCTGACCATGCACACACACACACACACACACACACACACACACACACACACAAAAACTGTTAATAGATTTTTATTCTTAGCATCATATCAGTCAGTATGACATACTTCCAGGCCGAAGAAATCTTGCATGTGCTGGAGGCTCTCGTTGAAAGGAGTCAGGGTAATGCTTCTATATGAAGAGTTGGTGACTCCAACATCAGCGTAAAACTGAGAAAGGTATCCCTGTAAGGTAAAAAAAGATTGTGTCCTTAGAGTATTCTCATGATTCAGCAATTTATTTGGAGGAGACTTATTTGAGTTCATTGTATATGTTCAACATATGATACAAATGAAGGGTTATATTTATCAAATGCACAGTATAACTTCCAAAAAGCAAGAGTAAACTCTGTAATAAAGACCGGAAATGGTATGCAGACGTTCAAAATAGAGAGGATTTCCATCATAAACCTTAATGAAATTGTTTACCCTGTGTTGTTAGCATGTAGAAGGACAGTGTTCGCAATATGATCTTATTATATACTCTTCATTACCTCAGCAAATGTCTCGTCTTGCACGGGTGAAGGTAGGACTTGGGTCACAGGGGTCGGTGCGGTGCTGCACAGGGTCAGCCAGGCCAGCAGAACCAACCAGCAGGCCGGTGGGGAGGCCATGGTGGATAGAACAATATATCTCTGTCTGGCTCCCTCAAAAGAAAACACAGGTCTGATCCACTCAGACTTTACCCTCCTCTATTAATGTAGGCTGTGTTGGGAGAGCCCAGTGTGTATGTTGCTGATTGGACAAGATAAAGAAAACACGTACTGAGGGGCATTCCACTGTGTTTCGACTGGCCTGCTTATGCCAGAGGGGGAGAGAGGGAATGGACGTCAATATGACCCCACCTGATAACGAGAGGGCTTTTCTGTTCGTCTGTTATTAGAGAATTGTGTAAGATCCAAAGGTTTACGTTGTCTATTTTCCAATTTTCTATTTCAAAGGAAAGGATGGTGCAAAACATGCCCTAGAGAATTATGTTACTGGAACAAAAAGTATCTCATATTGTTCCAACACCCCTAACCTACTCAAGGCTAGTCTCAAATACAATGCAAACCTACCAATGCACCAAGGCACCAGCTGTGTGTGTGTGTGTGTGTGTGTGTGTGTGTGTGTGTGTGTGTGTGTGTGTGTGTGTGTGTGTGTGTGTGTGTGTGTGTGTGTGTGTAGGGTGCGATTTGTGAAAAAACCAGAGGGGGGGATAATTTTGAGAAACATTTTTAAATGTTTCAAAATGAAGACGGACCCTGTGTATTTTGGTTGTTAATTATTACGATGTAATGGTGAAAATACTTTGGGTGGGGGGGGATAATTTTTATCCCCACCGAGGATAAAAATAATTCAGCAGAGGGTAGGACGTGTAAACCAGAGGGGGGGGATAATCCCCACCATCCCCACCGGCAAATCGCACCCTGTGTGTGTGTGTGTGTGTGTGTGTGTGTGTGTGTGTGTGTGTGTGTGTGTGTGTGTGTGTGTGTGTGTGTGTGTGTGTAAAATAAAATGTCCCAGTAAAGCTGCTTTCACACCGCCGCGCGGCAACTCGCCGCCTCCATTCATTTCAATGAGGGAAGGGCGGCTGAGGGGAGGCGGTTACAAAAGCGGCTGAAAAACAGGAAGCGATTGCCGCCCACGTGAACGCGCACAGATTTTGCCCTACCGCTCAGCTTTCCCCGTGTTGAAACTTTCGGCGTCAGCCGCGCGGCAGCAGCAGCAACAGCAGCCGCTTTTAAAAACGCCTGACCCTTCACACCGCCGCGCTGGACCCTCCGGCAGCGATGCGGTTATAAGCGGTGTGCAAGCAATCTGACACGCAACATGTTCTCCAACCTAAACGACGGAATAGGTTGTTTGTCAATATCACCCAAAATGACCCATATGACGGTTCGCTGGTCCAGCGCCCTATCCACAGAAACAGGTCCAAAATCAGTGTCAGCATCACAAAGTGCGTTATAAGAGCTTCACATTGGATTTAGAGGTTTGTCGGTCGGTTGATAGGATTGCTGATCTGAAGTGCACCTAGCACATTGTCTAATCAAAAGCACAAACAACCTGTTCACTCTCTCATTACCTACCTGTGTGAGTCAGATGTTGTCTTTGTTGTCCCGAGAACAAGTCATAATTTGGCTTTGGTTTAGTTACTTTGTTTTGTTTGTTATCCTAAAGCATCCACCATCTGGTAAAACAGCTATAAATGGAAGGCAGGATCACAGAGTAAGTTTAAGAGAGAGAATATTGTGATGGTACTTTCAATCTTGGAAGATCTCAAGAGGACTGTGCTACAGTGTGACAAAAAAATTAAAAAATACAAAAACGATCATTATAATTGACCTCACATGAACCATATAATCTTTATTACCTTATCATGAGTAAATATAAAAGCACAAGGATATGATGATGAGCCGTGTTCCACTTCCCAAAAGGCGTTATAATATGTTGCATGTGTTCGTCACCATAGATTGCTTCTATATGTCTGTGGTTGTTTCAATAACAAGTAACAGTAACCACTGTGTTTCTACTGCTAACTTTAATCAAATCACTATCATCAGTTGGTCCCTCTCTTGGAGTTCATGGTATGAAATGCATTGAAATGGAAGTAATCGGGCTCAGAAAACATGGATATCTGCCAATTGAAGCAATTTACAGATTAAATCAGCAGAATGTGTTCAAATTCATGAATATCCTCTTCCAGATACAGTATTTTATCCCATGTCTTATGTTTCCAACAGAGCTCCCCACAATGTTAATCCCCCAAAAATGGAGAGAGGGGGGGTTGGGGTCAGACTATCGGTAGTTGGACCTTTGGTGCATGTTAGGTTTGTTCCTTATATATGACAAACCGGGCGCAGGAGCATGTTTAGTTCCTAGCACTCTTTATTGCATTAGCAGTCCAACACATACACGCTCATAGCTCTCTCACGTAGGCTATCTCCCGTCTCTTACTGGCGCTAATTCTTGTAGGTAACATAGTCCAATAAACCTTATCACAGTGCACGGGCAAAATGTGGGACCTGTTGATCTCCACTAGTGACTTTGGGCCACACTGGTTCAGACATATCGATGCTACACAAGCACAGCTCTTCTCGGCTGCAAGCATGTTGTCTGTATAAAAAAAAAATCAAAAATCAACCTTAATATGGAGCCGTTTCCATCATAAATATTACTTTCCTGATAAACACGAGCTGATCATACTATATTTTATCCATAGAGGTTTATGAAAGCAGCATCTCTCCCCAATTACTCTGCATATATATTCATTAAAGCTGCAGAAAATTTGCTTGACCACATCGCATTCACGCTTTAAGTTTACTCAGGGAAAATACATGGATGCTAGGAGGAAGTTCAGCATATTGTGGCCCATTGCTAAAAACAAAAATATGCACCAATGATTCATGCTTAAATTATGCTATTCTTTTGGAAACATGAAAGAGGGGAAACTAGATAGTAAAATAAGTTGGATTCCACATATTGCTATAAAATGAGCAAAATATTAGCGATACATATACGTATTGCATAATTTCCCATCAAATGGTGTGTAACAACGTCAACAAAGTGCTGCGTCACCACACGGAAACCGTCTCGCATCTGGACGTTGGAGCACTGATTGACATGGGAGCCAGTATGTTCCGACAGGGATGCATTTCACGACACGGGTGCGCAACACCGCACATAGCCGTACCGTATCTGGTGCACATTGCCTTTAGACTCAAGAAAATGCAATATTGGACACCTCCTAATCATTTTAAACTAATGCAAACAAAAAAAGAAAAATATTATCAACTTCTGTAAATCATTTAATGTTCAATTTAACAATGAAAATGATCTGATTCCAAATGAGGCTTTATTTTGGAATTTCAAAATGTGAAATTTAAAACTATGCTTAAAGCTACAGAGGAATATTCATTCATGTAAAAAATGAAATTATAAAAAAGATTGCCACCCATTGGCATATTTGTATGCAAATTATTTGGATTATCATAAAACCGAAATTCCAACTAAATGATCACCAACAAACATGTAAATATAATACAGAAAGAATCCAATGCAGGCAGATACTAGAATCCCTGAAGAATATTACAACTCTGTGTAATCCACCACATTGTTGACAGAAAACAGATTGATTTGGATGAAATGAAAAGGAAAATTTGCTGTAAATTTACAAGTTATAGCAATTCCATCATTTGAGTAGAATACAAAAAAGATTGTTCCAGATACGTCTTCAGACCTTCATTCTGCTCATCATCTGTGGAGTGAAACAGAAATTATTTAAAAAATCCAGAAAGTAGAGTGCAAATCGGTTGATAATTTCATGTTTAAGACAACCGGAAAAGAAGATGACACCTCAGCAGGTTCGCCATACAGTATGATGTTTGCCAGTGAAAAAAAACCAAATCACGTTATTTAAGGCAGGAGGAAAAGTAAGCAGCGATGTGATTAGATCATTAAAGGAGACATATTATGGTGTTTTCCCAACAAGTAAACATAGTATTTGTTTTTGAAGCTGTTTGATGGAAATAGCTTTTAGGGGAAAAAAATCTCGCCTACCGCTATTCACCTCTGTTTCAGTCCCTTCAGAATGCGCTGTTTCTGGTGTCTGTAGCTTTAATGCAAATGAGCTGCTGCCCATCGACCAATGAGCTGTCAGACTGAACCACAGCATGGAGGAGAAGGGATTGTTGCCGTTTGCGGACTCCTGGAGCTCTATATCAATATCATATAATAATAATATTATATATGGGTATTTATATAATATTATATCTAATATCACGGCCAAAAACTATGTGCGCCTTGGATGATATTAGGAATCATAAAGACTGCGTCTGACGTCTCTGGCACTTCCACAACAAGTAAAGACTCGTAGTGGGGGATATCTCGGCCATGGTTGAGGGGAATTGGGGGAAAGGAGCTTTGGCCTTGACCCTCTGAAGTCCACGAACCGCGACATGGAGAAAGGGGTTGTACTCTGGGAGCTCAGCAGCAAGTCCGGCAGCTCAGCTCCCAGAGTACAATCCCTTTCTCCATGTCGCGGTTCGTGGACTTCAGAGAGTCAAGGCCAAAGAGCTGAGCTGCCAGACTTGCCGCCGAGCTCCCCGCGCCGGAGCTGCCGCCGAGACCTACCCCCCCCTGGACCTGCCAGTTTCGGCGGTAGTTCAGCTTCCGGAGTACACCGCCGGAGCTGCCGGACTGCCACCGAAGCTTTGGCGGCGGCCGGACGGCATCGTTGTCGGCCAGACTGCCGCCGAAGCTTCGGCGGCAGTCGAGTTCACCCCGCCGGAGCTGCTCGTCTGCTGGTCCACAAAATCTTAGCTATGCTCTGATTGGAGGGGAGTAGGGAAGTGGGAGGTAATATTCAACTGTGCCCCCTTCCTACGTAGGAGGGGGCACCGAAACTGACTCGCTCGTTTGGTAACTGTAGGCGGGGTACTTTCAGAAATGCAAATCTCACTCAAAAAAAATCATGTACAGACCTTTTTAAAGTTTGTATGCTTGTGGGAGCACCAGAGACCCAAATTCAACACCCCAAATCCTAGGAAAAGTGTTGTTTTCATATGTCCCCTTTAAAGCAATGTTTGGCAGTAGTAGGAAGCTTGTAAACCCCCCTTTTTTTTTTTTTATTGGTCGTCAATTGTAGAGCAAGTCTATGTTATTTGACAAGAATGTTAACCAGTCACTCCAGAAAAATGCGGCATTTTTTTGTGATTGTTGCGGACAAAAATCCTTGATTATGCGGCACGTTTTCTTAAAAAATGTGATGAAATATGCGGCATATTTATGCAATTTTATGCTATGAAATTGCGGGAACTTGCAAAAATTGCTGGAACTTGCGAAAAATGCAGCTTTTCGATGACGTTCACGTCGCGTAATTACGTCACTTCATAACGTTCCCATGGCAACAGGGGGAAATGGCTGCTCTTGTGTGAGGTGAACGCAACATTTTTCAACTTTCTGCTAAGATATATGTGACTTTTTTGCAACGAAAATGCGGGGATTATGAAATCATGCAAGCCCCGCATATTTTGCACGGAAATCAGCAATTTATGCGGTGAAAGTGCGGCATATTTGAAAAAATGCGGCCCCCGCATGAATATGCAGACTTTGGCTGATTATGCGTTGAATTATGCGATCGCATAATCACGTTTTTCTGGAGGGACTGGTTAACATTGTCTAAAATTATTCTATAGTTAGCTACACCGTTAATCATTTTATTAACAGAGCAACCCCGTCAACCAAGGTACAAAATGTGTTTGACCAGGAAAAACCTTTTAAGACTCAAGACCTTCAAACAGTTTCTCTTTACAGCAGACACATCTGGGCTCGGTAAAGAGTATTCAGTCCAAGTATCCAGTCCTATTTGGAGCATCTAGCCCTGAATAAGTTCACCGTCGTGAAGTGCTCATCGCTAGCTCCCGACAACTCAGTCACTTTACAAACTCCTGTTTTAAAATCAGCACGTGTGACTTTAGTTCACTCAATGATTCAAAAACATGAGTGTACAGATCAAGTATTCACTCGTGACCCCAGTATTTCGTTCTCACCTTGCGGGCACTGGCGGTCAGTAACTGGGAATTGGTCGTGCTTTTGGCACTGGTGCGCGGGGACCTCCTCTGTCCTTTTGCCGCCGCCGCCGCCCCCTGAGGCAATTCCCTGGTGTTGCCCCGTCTTGCCGCGGCCACTCCCACTTCGGCCGCGCGGTTACCATGGGACCTGCCAGAGGCGCGCTGGGCGGGCGACATCTTCAGGCCCTTGCTGGGGGACTTGCGCGTGGAGCTTCGTAGTCTGTTCAACCCCTTCTGTAGATAGCTGTTCTTCTTCGGGGTGTTTTCGATGGTGAACACCATGGACTCCCTCCTTTGGACCTGGGAAACAGAGAGCAGGAGACGGACAGACAAAGTTATTGTAGAGAGCATCACTGGGGCAAAGGAATGCATATCTTATATACTAAGGCTATAAGTATGCAAGACCAAGGTTTGCCACGATGAACCCACACTTTAAGGTATATACTAAGAGAAGCATTGTCATGTTTCAATAAAACATGTCTGATTTAATTTGGGCTTGTCTTTCCAGGATGCTATGGTGTGTGTGCGTACCTTTCCACAGGCTCCAGGTAGAGTCAAAGTGTGTGAGTGAGTCTTACCGGGCTCAGGGCCGTGCGTATTTGTGCGCTTGAGGTCATGTGGCTGTTTTTGAATTTTGGAGTAAGAGGGCGGGGGAAGCAGCTGGCCTTCGCCTGAAAACCGATAGAAACAAGAATAGTTAAATTCTCATATTTTTACACACACACACACACACACACACACACACACACACACACACACACACACACACACACACACACACACACACACACACACACACACACACACACACACACACACACACACACACACACACACCTTAATAACAAATGTTATACGCAACCGAGAGAATCAGGTCTAATGTGTGCAATTCACAAAACCGACACGCACCTCGGGAGAGAGCGGGTACTTTTGCAGTGAGGAGGAGTGGGTGCGTGTTGGGAGCTGGCCCGGCAACAGGGAGTGGCGGTGGGCACGAGTGCCAGCAGTGTCCGTCTGCCCCACCATGTAGGAGAGGCGGTGGGAGGAGAGGGATTCCAGCATCTGGCCGGGCATCAAGGTGGCCCGGCGGATGGTGTCGCTGGGGTCGCCCATACGCAGGTCGTCGTCCGTTATGACGAACTCAGGTCCAATGCTTGGCTGAAGGATTACACAGGGTCAAAAGGTTAGCCAAATAGGCTTCCATTACAACACTCTCGGATTATAAGTCATTTTCCCCATTATAGTGCAATGATCGACCACTTTAATGTGAAATTATGGTTTATGGTTGCGGTTGGGACATACCCTGGATTCTAGCGGGTAGCTGCTCTTGAGGTGGGGAAGGCAGGCCTTGTTCCTGGACTGGAGCTCAGCGATCCTCATCCAATCATCTGGCCCATTTTCGGGCTCGTTCTCAGCTCCCACACAGAATGTACTTGTGCCTGGAAACACTCACACAAATGAATAAACATACAAGTACCATGTACATGGACTTTTACTACTCCAACATTTATCAAATACCAAAAACTTAAAATAAGTTAAAAATGAAGCTAAAATATGCAAACCCGACCAACCCCGACCATAAATCAGGAACAGAGCGGCAGGCTGAAGTAACCCAAGAATGTAAATATAAGAATAACTCACTGCGTGTCGGCGCAGTGGTGCTGGTGGTGCTCCGCCTGTAGCCGGGCAGACTCATCAGCTGGTCACTGCTGGCGGCCGTCTTGCCGGAGAGCTCCATGGAGACAGGCCTTGCTGCGTGGGTGTTGGAGAGATTGGGATGGGAGCGTGCGGAGGCCAGGCTGTAGAAGGTGTCTTCGTCCTCACCGTGGTGGTCGTTGCCAGACCCTCCGCGCCTGGGAGTTTTCTGTGGATGGGACAAGGGGTCAACAATGATGTGAGACAAGAACACTAGGAAGGGGACCTTTTGAGTATGGTTATAGCCAGGGTTCTAAATTAACACCCGCCTACCCGCCAGATGCAGGTTAAAAATCATTTTGGCGGGTGTTAATAAAAAACTTACTAGCCAGTTTGGCCGATGATGCATGAGGCAATCATGTCAGTCAGAGCCGCTCTACTGTTCTCGCTCCCTGGGCAGTACTGACTACATTTCCCATGAACACTGGCGTGATGCTACGTGATGACATATAAGACGCCCATTGGCTGCGCGCAGGCAGTGCAACCAACCAGAGCGAGAAACCATGGAAACAGAAAACACAAAGAAGAAGAAGAAGAAGAAGAAGAAGAAGAAGACGAAGAAGAAAAATAATTAATGAACGGAACAGAAACTATCAAAAGAAGGGAGGGAGCAAGCTAGAGTAAATTAAAAAACAGCCTAAACTTAAACTAAATGCGGCGTTGGTTGGTTGGATAGACGTCTGGGGGCGAGAAGAGGAAGGAGGCAGGGGATAAGATTGAGAATATAAACAATGCGTGCGAAACGAAAAAAATAAAGTTCAATGCCAAATGACTGACGGGTCGTGATTGGCTTATGTTTGATCACGAAAATGTCGTCAAATGCCGCAAAAGAAAAAAACAAAACAAACAATTTTGTGGTGGGTACGAATAATCTGAAAGTCAAGGCTGTAAAGGACCATGAGAGTGCCCGGAGTCATCAGGAGAGCTTCAGGATTAAATCCGCCAAAACAGGTCGCATTGAAGAGAGTTCAGAGAGTGCTGAAGAAATGTGATGCAGTAGAGCTCAGAAATTATCAAAATGAAAATAAAGGATTTTTTTGTGGTATGCATGTACTTTGATAGTGTTAATACAATCCAAACTGTAAAAAAAAAAAAAAAAAATCATTCAGTGGCACTCACCCTTCTAATTTTCACTGGAAAAAAATTGGCTAGTGGAAATTCTGATTGGCTGGTAATCAAAAAAGTTAATTTAGAACCCTGGTTATAGCCTCCTAGTGCTTGACTTTGAGTAAAGGTGAGTTCACTTGAGGTGCGCTGCGACATCGTTCCACGTCGCCAAGTCTGGCGTTGTGTTCTCAAACCACACATAAGATCAACTAGTTTTAAACATTGCTTTTCAACAGAACCTGAAATCTATTGGTTGGGTCATTCGGCACGACGGGTCAAAGTTTTTAAACGTAAAGCAAGTCTCCACCGCGAGAAAGTGCTGCAGGGTCAGGCGTTGGCCCCTCCCCCCCAGAAATTGCAGTGCCGCTTTCCCGATATGAAAACGATGGAGTGGGTCGCATTTAACGCATCTCATGTGATCGCCCCTTCATTCTGCTTATCAAGTTCCCCCAAGTGTATTAGTGCTCATCCATCAGCTGTGGCCATTGGACATCTTTTTTAGGAAAGTTATGCCCAATCTCGAGGGCTTAATCACGATTGGCCCTTCATGCAGCGTCTATTCACCTACAGTGTTTGTCCACCTAAAACCCAATGGGTTTACAAATTAATAAATGGTGCTCCCACACCAAACTGCGTGCATGTTTTAGCAAAAGGCAACACGTTTTATAGAAGGGAATAAAACGCCTGGGTGATGCTATTTGTGCTTTGTGAGTTTCCCCTCCACCTTGCTCATCGTGATGTTGATAACCTGCGTGGTTCGGCGGCGTTTGACCGAGGAGGAGGGGTTCTTCAGGGTGGAATCCGGGAGCTCAGCCATGGATGTAAGGCTGTTGTCCATATGGCGCTTGGTCCTTGAGCCAGAGAAATACATTAACATCAATGCCCCACGCATGCAAAAAAATATTAGTCTCATGTCCAAACCAATTTCAGGCACATATACAGTATAGCTCAAATCAACAACTGATACATCTTGACTCTGGTACAGATCAAACAATGTTTCACATAAATCCTGAATTAATATGAATCCCGGGTAACTCATAATATTTACCGTAGCAGCGATATACCATTGAAAAAAAATAAAAAGGTAACAAAGGACCTGTTAGTTTGTGCGGCCCACCTGTTTGTCTGCTTGTTGTTCATGGGTGTGAAGTAAAGGCTTTCCAGAGAATCAGCGCTCAGGGAACGCCGCTTGCCAGCGAGGCGCTCCGAGCTCCTAACCATCGGAGTGCTGGACTCCCCCGGAGCGGAGGGTCTCCTTCAAAAAGAGAGTGACGGTATTTAGTAAGAGAAGAGGTCGACCTGTACAGCTAGCTGGTGGATCCAACTTTAACCGGAACCTGGAGCGAGATTGACCTTCTGTTGATCTCTGGGAGGTGTTTTACCTTGTGGTGCTCAGAGAGTCCTCCAGAGTGTCGTCTCCCTGGCTGTCAGAGCTGTCGTGTTTCTCCTTCCTCAGCTCACGAGTCTGGATCTTCCAGTTTTCCTCAGTTTCTGTGAAGTAAAAGTCCTGGAGCCTTCCTCCGTCCCTCCGCATCTTGTTGTGCTCCCGCAGTTGGCCGTCGGCAAAAGCCAGCTGATACAAAGATGAGAAAATATAAAGTAAGGCGTCAAAGTAAATCGTGTAATCATTTTAACCAGCCAGGCTGGTACTTCTTAAGACCATTGCATTAAAAAGGTGAATGGCACTAAATGTATGTAAAGTCAATTGATGACAGTCATAGAACATAGAAATCCCATTGTGGTCATGTTGCTTTTTATATTGACATTTCCTGTCCATTGGATGCTTGCTGGACAAATGCCCCCAGAATTAATTCCAGAATGCCTCTAAGTATTACAAGAATTACCAGTAAGCAATGTATTGCATGCTTTTACACAGGAATAATGTACTTTAAACTATGATCTTATCGTTGTGTACAATTAATTAGTGTTCAGTGCTAGCAAATAATATTGAATAATTGACTAATTCCAAAATGGTACCAACCTGTGACTCCAAACTGGTGACTCGGCTTAAGAGATTCTTCTCATTGGATTTGACGGTTTCAAAGTCGAGCTGGAGCAGCTTAAACTCAGTGCCAATTTTCTCTTTAACATCCAAGGAGCGCTGCATTTCTGCCACCTGCTCCTGACTCTCCTGGAGAAGCTGCTTTTTTGCTTTGTAGTGATTCATGGCATTCTCCATCTTTGCACATAACATGAATATGAAAAGGTTAGATTTTCAAGCTATAGTACAACACATAATTAAGGAAGAACAACAGAAAGATTGCACGTACCTGAGTTTTGTAGTGTTTTGCCGCTTCACTAGCTGTTTGAATGTCCTTCTCTGCCTTTTTCATTGAGAAGGAAAAACTATCAACTTGGTTAGTTAAAACTTGGATCTTCTGTTGTAGAACAGCAGTTTGCTCTGAGCCATTTTGCCCAATTAAGGTTAGCTGTTCCTCTTTGGATTTGATCTCCTGTTTCAACATCTCAACCTCAACCTCAGAAGCAGACACTTGTTTCTGAAGGAGATCTTTCTGATGAGCACTCTCTTGCTCTTGCTGGGTGAGCAGAGTTTCCCGATCCTGTAACTTCTCTTCAGCCTTCCTGAGAGAGTCGGTCACACTGGTCACTTGACTCATCAGACTGTTGATCTCCTGCTGCAACTCTTCAGAATTTGTGGAGGTCTCCTTCTTCACCTCAGTCAGCTGTTGCTCTTTCAGAAGGATTTCCTGCTTGAGTAGAGCCTTCTCCTCTCCACAGACCTCCATCGTTGTTTTAAGTTGATCCCTCTCCTGCCTCAGGTTTGTTAGCAAGTCTTCCTTGGCTTCAACCTCCTCGGACGCCATTTTAAGAGATTCTTTAGTTTTGTCCATCTCAAGAGTTAGATGTTGTATCTGATTGACCAGGCTCTCTGATTGCTTGGAGCTCTCTGTCTTAAGTTCATTAAGAAGTGTCTCCTTTGTTTGGATCTCTTCCTTCAGCAGTCTGATGTTTTCCTCAGATACAAGGTTCAGCTGCTGAAGTGCATTCATCTGTTGAGTGCTTTCCAGCTCCTGCTTACTCAACTGATGTTTCTGACCTAGAACCTCCTCCTCAGTCTGCTTCAGTGAGGAGGAGAGGCTCTCCACTTGGCTATTTAAACCTTGGATCTGCTGCTGTAGCAATGCAGATTGCTCAGAGCCATTTAGCCCAAGTAAGGTTAACTGTTCCTCTTTGGTTTTGATCTCCAGTTTCATCTTTTCAACCTCCACCTCACAGGCAGAAACTTGCTTCCTTAGAAGCTCTTTCTGATGAGCACTCTCTTGCTCTTGCTTGGTGAGCAGATTCTCACGATCCTGTAACTTCTCTTCAGCCTTCCTGAGAGAGTCGGTCACACCGGTCACTTGACTCATCAGACTGTTGATCTCCTGCTGCAACTCTTCAGAATTTGCGGAGGTCTGCTTCTTCACCTCAGTCAGCTGTTGCTCTTTCAGAAGGATTTCCTGCTTGAGTAGAGCCTTCTCCTCTCCACAGACCTCCATCGTTGTTTTAAGTTGATCCCTCTCCTGCCTCAGGTTTGCTAGCAAGTCTTGCTTGGTTTCAACCTCCTCTGACGCCATTTTAAGAGATTCTTTAGTGTTGTCCATCTCAAGAGTTAGATGTTGTATCTGATTGGCCAGGTTCTCTGATTGCTTGGAGCTCTCTGTCCTAATCTCATTAAGAAGTGTCTCCTTTGTTTGGATCTCTTCCTTCAGCAGTCTGATGTTTTCCTCAGATACAAGGTTCAGCTGCTGAAGTGCATCCATCTGTTGAGTGCTTTCCAGCTCCTGCTTACTCAACTGATGTTTCTGACCTAGAACCTCCTCCTCAGTCTGCTTCAGTGAGGAGGAGAGGCTCTCCACTTGGCTATTTAAACCTTGGATCTGCTGCTGTAGCAATGCAGATTGCTCAGAGCCATTTAGCCCGAGTAAGGTTAACTGTTCCTCTTTGGTTTTGATCTCCAGTTTCATCTTTTCAACCTCCACCTCACAGGCAGAAACTTGCTTCCTTAGAAGCTCTTTCTGATGAGCACTCTCTTGCTCTTGCTTGGTGAGCAGATTCTCACGATCCTGTAACTTCTCTTCAGCCTTCCTGAGAGAGTCGGTCACACCGGTCACTTGACTCATCAGACTGTTGATCTCCTGCTGCAACTCTTCAGAATTTGCGGAGGTCTCCTTCTTCACCTCAGTCAGCTGTTGCTCTTTCAGAAGGATTTCCTGCTTGAGTAGAGCCTTCTCCTCTCCACAGACCTCCATCGTTGTTTTAAGTTGATCCCTCTCCTGCCTCAGGTTTGCTAGCAAGTCTTGCTTGGTTTCAACCTCCTCTGACGCCATTTTAAGAGATTTTTTAGTGTTGTCCATCTCAAGAGTTAGATGTTGTATCTGATTGGCCAGGTTCTCTGATTGCTTGGAGCTCTCTGTCCTAATCTCATTAAGAAGTGTCTCCTTTGTTTGGATCTCTTCCTTCAGCAGTCTGATGTTTTCCTCAGATACAAGGTTCAGCTGCTGAAGTGCATCCATCTGTTGAGTGCTTTCCAGCTCCTGCTTACTCATCTGATGTTTCTGACCTAGAACCTCCTCTTCAGTCTGCTTCAGTGAGGAGGAGAGGCTTTCCACTTGGCTATTTAAACCTTGGATCTGCTGCTGTAGCAATGCAGATTGCTCAGAGCCATTCAGCCCGAGTAAGGTTAACTGTTCCTCTTTGGATTTGATCTCCTGTTTCATCTTCTCAACCTCCTCCTCGCAGCCAGAAACTTGGTTCCTTAGAAGCTCTTTCTGATGAGCACTCTCTTGCTCTTGCTTGGCGAGCAGATTCTCACGATCCTGTAACTTCTCTTCAGCCTTCCTAAGAGAGTCGGTCACACCGGTCACTTGACGCATCAGATTGTTGATCTCCTGCTGCAACTCTTCAGAATTTGCGGAGGTCTCCTTCTTCACCTCAGTCAGCTGTTGCTCTTTCAGAAGGATTTCCTGCTTGAGTAGAGCCTTCTCCTCTTCACAGACCTCCATCGTTGTTTTAAGTTGATCCCTCTCCTGCCTCAGGTTTGCTAGCAAGTCTTCCTTGGCTTCAACCTCCTTTGACGCAATTTTAAGAGATTCTTTAGTGTTGTCCATCTCAAGAGTTAGATGTTGTATCTGATTGGCCAGGTTCTCTGATTGCTTGGAACTCTCTGTCCTAATCTCATTAAGAAGTGTCTCCTTTGTTTGGATCTCTTCCTTCAGCAGTCTGATGTTTTCCTCAGATACAAGGTTCAGCTGCTGAAGTGCATTCATCTGTTGAGTGCTTTCCAGCTCCTGCTTACTCAACTGATGTTTCTGACCTAGAACCTCCTCCTCAGTCTGCTTCAGTGAGGAGGAGAGGATCTCCACTTGGCTATTTAAACCTTGGATCTGCTGCTGTAGTAAGGCAGATTGCTCAGAGCCATTTCGCCCAAGTAAGGTTAGCTGTTCCTCTTTGGTTTTAATCTCCCGTTTCATCTTCTCAACCTCCTCCTCACAGGCAAACACTTTTTTCTGAAGGAGATCTTTCTGATGAGCACTCTCCTGCTCTTGCTGGTTGAGCAGAGTCTCCCGATCCTGTAACTTCTCTTCAGCCTTTCTGAGAGAGTCGGTCACACCGGTCACTTGACTCATCAGACTGTTGATCTCCTGCTGCAACCCTTCGGAATGCGCTGAGGTCTCCTTCTTCACCTCGGTCATCTGTTGCTCTTTTTGGATGATCTCCTGAATTAATCTCTCAATTTCCTCTTCAGAGGCAAACACCTGTTTTTGCAGTTCTTCCAGTTGATGTGCATACTCTTGTTGGTGCAGATTGCACATGTCTTGTTGAGTTTTAAGATCCTGTTTGGCATTACTTAGAGTAGTGGTTATGGTTTTTAGTTGGCCCTCCAAACCATGCATTTTTCCTTTAAGAATGTCTTTTTGTTGAGAGCTCTCCATCTGCAAGTTAGCTAACATGTCTTCTTTGGCCTGAATAGTCTCCTTAGCCAATTTAACATCTGCCTGAAGAGCAACTTCCTCAACCCACAAACCATGTACTTCTTCCTGAAACATTGTTATCTTATTTTGCAGAGTCTCTTGGATTTTCAGGCTGTCAACTTGTTGTTTTGCCAACAGGTCTTCCTGATTCTGCAAATACTCCTCCGCTTTCTTTAGCGAGGAGGTTAGCGTCTCCACCTCGTTCCTCAATGTCTGAATCTCCTGATTTAGCAGTTCTACCTTTTCAGCTCGGACATTCAGTAAGTCTATCAACTCCTGTTTTTGTTGGATCTCCTCCTTCAGTCGGCCCATCTGATCCTGGTAAAATGTCTTCTGCTGGTCAAGAGCCGTGTCATGTCTTGTGTTTTCCTGAAGCATCTGCTCTTCTTTGAGTTTAGCATCTTCTTGGCTCTCCTTAAGGAGGGCACCTATACTATCAACTTGAAGCTGGAGATTGTTCTTTTCCTGTTGTAGAATGCATCTTTGGTCAGCAATTTCCTTCTCCGTTTGGTCGAGAAGTTCCTGTTTATCTTGCATCTCTTTTTCACTTTTGGCCATCTGCTGCTTAAGAAGCTCTTTATGCAGAGTGATGTCCTCTTGATATTGTGCTAGCATGACTTCTTTAGCCTGAACCACCTGTTTAGCCTCTCTAAGAGAGCCCGTTGTAATCTCCAACTGATCTTTTAGATCTGTGATTTCATTCTCCAGTTCTGCCCTCTGTTGCAAGAAAGAATAATTGGTTAACGACTAGCCTTCCTATAAAAATAATCATGGACTTTTATCTTTAGCAGTTAAGTAAACATAATAGGCGGAATTTAACAAATGACAATGCTAAAAATATCCACAGTAGCGTCTCCCCTGACCTGCATGACTGGCCCCATGTTCTCTCCTTTCTCTTCTAGGCTGATTCGGCTCAGCTCCTCCTCCAGAGACGAGATCTTGCCTTGAAGGATCTCAATTTGTTCATACTGGAAGTCCTATGAACAAAACAAGAAGGATGCTAGAATAAAGAAGCATACAAAATATTGAATTTGCACAAGAGCATGCCGGAGCAATCATTATTTTACAAACAATAACATAAAAATGTAGAGATAAAATAGCTTCAATTTGTAAATATATAAATGCAATTTCAGCTTGGAGGGCTTTTAACGTATTGGTAGTCTGACACATCCACTAGTGCTGACCTTTTGGGCAGTGGCTTGGCTCAGTTCGGCCTGTAGGTGGCAGTTTTGGCTATGCAGCTGCTTCTCAACAGTAGCCTGGTTCTCCAACAGCCTCTCCAACTCTGCCTCACAGGTTGCCAGTTTTAAACGCATCTCTCGCACCTGACAACAGAGGCACATTTTTGACAATTTTAAAACGAGGCTTCCAGCCCAATATTTTACATTGTGATGCAAATTGCTCAAGATGTCTGCTAAAAACTGCAGATAGTTAGCACATAGTAACAATACATTTGGCTAAGCACAGCAGCGTGAGTTTCAAAATGTGTTTAATAGTTGTGCAGTTGTCTATGGGGGTCTACTACCATAACGATGGTTATAACTATTTGCAGCTCAACCACAGCAACTGCAAGCAATATTTTTTTGGGGGGGAATTATATATTAATAAAAAATACGATTGGAAAAAACTGTTGAGTACAAAGTATGATTACCTGGACAGAGAGATTTCCATTCTCTTCTGTAAGCTGGTCTACTTTACGTTCCATATGGATGGTGTCAGACTTCAAATCATGGCTTTGCTTTGCCAACTCATGAAGACGTCTTTGCAACCTAAAAAAACATACCCATTATGTTCTAGTTAGCACACACATAAAAAAAATTGACATTTAGTCAAGTTTAGGATGTACTCAGTATGCAAACATACCTTGGGTGTTTTTAGTTACATTAAAAAATATGTTCCCAAAGAAAGCTGCATCATACAAGTCATTGCCTTGACTTTTTGTATCATTTATCTTGTATCTTTCAGCTTTACGTAAATACCATCCAGGAATTAGTTGTTTATCGTTTATGAGAAATTTAAGCGCTTACGATTCGTTTTTGGTTTCCAGTTCATTAAATTGGTCGCTGACCACTTGGTCTTGCACATTTTGATTTTCCTTTATCTTGTCCAGTTGATACTTTAACTGGCTGATTTCGGTTTCTGTAGAAAAGAAAAACAACAAAGTTACCCTGGGGTAGAAAAGGCACAAAAGTAGAGAGATGGCGTTTACTGAACAGTGTTAGATAAAACTCAAGGAGGAATAATCCTCAAGATGCTGCGTGTCTATATTTGTAATGATGGATATTTTAGGTTTCTATCAATCATTCAGAGATTTTTTCACAAATATTTTCAAGTGAGGAGTGAGAGCAAATATGTAGTTTCACTGGCTACTCAAGGATTTTTTAATTTTTTGAAATGTATTGCAGGGCTGATCAAAGGGGTTTGTTGCATACAAGGCAGCAGTAGTCATTTTCAAACCAAACACATACTTCAATTTACAGAATGATTCATATTTAGCAGACGCTTTTATCAAGTGAGGCTAGCATGTCCCCCTGGACAAAGACGATAAACACACACTGATCTAATAAAATAAAATATTTAGATGGATAATTGTATACCTTTCTGTGCGATCTGGCCCATCAAGCTGCTCAACTCCCTCGTTAAGCCATCCTTGTACTCCCGCTCATGGATCATCTGTGTCTGCATCTTCCTCAATTTGAAACGAGGCGTGTTCATGACTTCTTGCAGGGGAGACCTGCTGCTACAAAAAAATATATCAATTGGTAACACAAAAGGTACATTCAGTCAACACACATTCAATATAGAACAGTGTGGTGTAAGTGACGCAATGAATTACATTGTCATATAAACTTCTCATATAAAAATATGTATAGAACAAGGCCATGGCAAGGAATACCTGGCGGCCGGGGTAGCCACAGTGTGCAGATCAACAAACTTGACTTTCTGGGAGCGATGGAATACAGGGGAGTCATCAGATATCAAGGAGCTGGACGATTGGGTTGAGGGGGAAGAAGAGTCTGATTCCCCGGTTTGAACAAACAAGTAAGGAAGAACTTTGTTAATGAAAACAGACAGGGGTGGCATTAAACCCACAATAACTCCAAGTTGTCTGACTTGTTAAGTCACATGGTCCGCTTGCTAGTATTCATTATAAATCATAACTCTGATTTAACTGAATATTTCTGATACGATCTACATCATATGTGACTTACATTTTCTCCCCAGATAGGCCTCAAGCCCATTGCTCAGGTAGACATAGTCATCTGTTACCAGAACAAAGCGGTCTGTGAGGCTTGCAATCTCACCCTAAAGCAAGGAAGAAATAAAATCAGACAGGAACCAGTTGATTTTCCCTACACTTTATCAGCAGCAGAACAAGGAAATGATAAGAAAGATAGTCTCACCTCCACCTTCAACTCCATCTTGTTAAGAGTACTGCGGTTGTTCATCATGTCATAGTACACCAGCAATAAAAGCACCTGAAGGAGACAGTATGGAGTATGTAGGTCAAAATTGTCATGTGTGAGTAATTTGGTGGTACACCTCTTGTCAATAATTACCTCAATATGTTTGAAATGGGTGTGCACAATATCGCCAACATCCCATTAAGGCTATTGCACACATGACCATGTTAGGAGAGACAATGCAATGAATGCATGCATAGAGTTGCATGAAAAACAATACCTTTGATATTTCTACTGTCAGGTTATTGCCATTTGCAATCTGCCTTGAAAGTGTAGCTCCTGTGCCAGCACGTAACCTGCAGTCTCCTATCATGGTGGGAAAATAAGTAGTCACAGATCAAAAGTGACAGAAACACAAAAGAAAGAGCGGTGCAAATAAATGTCAACTAACCCTCCAAGAAGCAGGCAATTTGGTTAAACCGTTCCTCCACTGAAAGGTCCAAGGATAGGCCCTGTTCATTTTTTCTTAGATAGAAAAGGTAGAGAAAACAACATTATTTATTATATTTTTTGTTATGACGTCACTTGAGTGCATCTGGTTGAAACTGCAGAGAATTCAGAACTTGGTATCGGAAGAGTACTTACAATGTATTGATTACTTTTAACAAGTAAGTCCCATCTTTCAAATCCTCGATATGGAGAGCCTGATCCGTCAACTCTAGGCTGTTCAACTGCAAAATGTGATAATATATTGAGTTAGCTAAACATATGGGTAATTGTTTCAGGTTATTTCAAACAATTAAAAATAAAGAAAATGATAAACAAACAACGTACCCACGTCAACAGGGCTTCCACGCCCACGTTAGCCATTTTGGTTGATTTGGGAAAGTCTTCAACCTGGCAGTCCGAAACGTGTAAAGTCAATGTCCAATACGATATGTGAAGCAAACAGTTTCTTATGTAAAATGTTATTTTAAAATAAACAGGCCAAGAAAGCAGGGTCAATCTTTTCACGTCTAGATAGACAGTTCACTACTGTTAACGCTAACGTTAAATATTCTGCCACACAAGGAAAATCCTTAAATCTTCGTTTATAATATGTATATATTCAGATTACAATGTTAATCGTACCTTACCTTATGGTGTGTTCTGGATGCCTCGGACACCTCGGAGATGTTCGTCTGTCAAAACGACCGGTGAAACCTTGTATGGCTAAACAAGATTTAAAAGTGTTGAACGCATTGAATAAACCAATCAGATTGCTTAAAGAATTACACGTCATAGAAGCTCAATTTACACTTCCGCCGTACTACTTTTTTTTGGTTTATAAAATGTTTTTCAGATTAGCACTAAAATATCACGTTTATGCTTACAAATACAAACTAATAACATATATAACAATATAAATACACATAGTGTTGTTCTTTACAGTTTATTTATTTTCACACTATTTTTTACTCCAAGGTTCTGATTATTATTTCATTGTTTGTGAAATATGAGAAACCCTACTAATTAAATTACTACAATGACAACCACTTATTTACCTAAAAACAATGAACTCAATATTATTATCTATTACATATTGTGAACATAGTGGATTTTAGGCTGGACAGTCAACGCATCAAATGGACTACAATTCCCAGAAAAAGTGCCTACAGTCCCTTAGTAGTCTGTCTCCTTGGAAACGGACTGTTGTGAGTTGTGAAACAGGTTGGTTGGGATCTCGATTATAATAAGTAACCAGAAGTAATGTTAAATGTACACCCTCCTGTAATAAAAATTAGTAAAATGCTTCTTTCCAAATACCAGCATACTAGCTGCCGTCACTAGGCTACTTATAGCTGCTTGGCAACAGCTCCACATTGGTCTCCTCGTTCAGGTGGGCCTACTTGGCGGCGTCTTGTGAAATGTATGGCGCTCCATTGGATTTATCCTTCAGGTGTATCAAGTCCTTATCTGGTAGGACTGCATTTCTTATGTGTTCCTCTTTGTTCTTGTGGCTGAGAAATTGCAGCTTTGATGAATTATTGAATTTTTTTAGTAAGTAGTGTTGTTGCCTCTTCCCACTAATATACACAAGCCACATATCATAAGAGGGTACCATCATGGAACACTCTATGAGTAGAGCAACGCTTAGAAGGCTTCAGCTTTCATTCAGCCCCATCTAATCAAACGATCTGACTATCATACAGAGACGGGGTCTCTGTATGTCGGTCAGTCCGATCCCGAAATTTTGCTCAAGCGTGGAAGTACATTGGGGAACTGGGGAAAGGTAGTTTAAGTGTCCAAAAGTTTTTTTTTTTTTTTTTTTTTAATGTTGAATGAAATAGTATTATAAAGATATGTTTGATATTCAAGTTGTCTTGATATATATATAATAAAATGTAAATTATTCTAAAAATATATATCATCATTCCACCACCTATGTTTTGTCCATAAAGTAGTAACAATTTCATAGAAATATAATGAATCCACGCTTGTGCCAAATGTCGAATGCTAAATACCATATGCCATATGTTAGTTAGTTTCATATCAAAATATTAGTTAGTTTCATATCAAATATGAAACTAACTTTACCTAGGTTGTCAAGTATTTCTTCCTCTTGCAGGCCACCGGTCTAGTAAAGCTGAACACCAGTGGTGTTCTCACTGTTTTCTTCCCCATTTCAGATACCCTGACTGAGGAACCTGGCAGGGGGCAACGACCTTTAAAAAGAAACCATGAAAATAAATATGTGAGTCGTTCCCTACGTCTCAATAACAACATCATCACGGATCTGACTGGACTCCACGCGGCCATCACCCACTTCCTGGCTGAGCCGCTGCAGCTTGCTTGGCTTGACCTCTCATTCAATGACATCGGCCACATAGACCCAGTTGGTTCTCCATTTTATTGATCGCCTCTGTTCTCATTCAATCGCATGTATTTTGTTGCGTGAATTAATATTTGTGATGCAACTTTTGATCAGAATGTCACATTATTCCAACTAAGAATGACAGAACTAGAACCCAGTAATACCTCATATAAAGGGCCCCGTTTCACCTGAGGAACCATTTCACAGGACGGGATGTTTTGCCATGCTTTTAATGTCTGTCTGTGCTGCTGCAGGTGTTGTGTGAACTTGGAGAACTGCGTGTGTTGTACCTCCATGGAAACAGCATCTGTAACTTGTCAGAGGTGGACCGATTGGTCAAGTTGCCCTTTCTACACACCATCACACTCCATGGAAATTCAATCGAGGGCGATAAAGGCTACAGGTTATTGTACACCTCCCCTCTCCCCAGTACAATGTGTTTCTTACATGAATATAATTGTTTATTTTATTTGTAAAATCTATATATTTTAGGTTGCAACCATTTATTTTCCTGTATCAGTAAAGAAAAGCGATTCAAAGGAATAGCAATCCAATAGGAGCTTTATTATTTTTCCCCATTGAGAACTTACTGGGTGAACAGACCCTACACAATACCCAATATTATCATTATACTATACAGAAGATGTGTGAGAGATGTTGGCCACCCAAAAATGTGTACTTTAAGCTCATCAGTTTAATTTGAACCTCCGCTGACAGAACCCGTTTATTGCACTCCTGAAACCAGTGTTGTATTTCTCCTGTGTGCCAACATTTTAGTAGTTAAAAGGCAAGCATGTAGGATCAGATAGTAACAGTACGTAACAGGTGTTTGCAGCTAGGCTCATATTGCATACTCATCCAGTCTTCATAGCAACAGCAATCGAACACAAACACATGTCCACTGAAAGAAGTGATTACATTTGCTGGTGGTCTCAGTTGGAAAACTTGTATCATAGTGCAAATGTTAACTCTTTGAATATGAATATTTAAGTCATTTTTCATATATTTATGACGACCAAGAGGTCGTCATGAATATAGACTGGGCTGGAAGCATGGATTAAATGGCATGACAAAGTGACTGTAGGATGATTTGTTGTGGCTTTGTGTTTAGGTGTCGGGTGATCTCAGCCCTGGCCAAGTTGAAGATGATGGACTTTAGTGCTGTGACACCTCAAGATCGAAGCATGGCAAATATCTGGTTCCAACGCAACAGCTGTGGCAAATGTAAAATAAAGGACGTCAAATGACCGATGCTGTATGGAACTACAATGAAACCCGATGTGAAAAGTAATTAATACAGTTCATTCATCAAACATTTCCATTACACTAAATATTTACCTTAATAGAGGGAACCAAGCCTACTCTGGTAAAGTAGCATTTCATGAACCTTTTAAACAATTTAACTATTTAATCGTTATGTACAACATGTCATAAAAAAGTATGATCAATCCATAACCAAAAATGTTGGTTTTATGATGACACATTTTTATCTTTAATGCATTAAATAAACAAACATTAAACGAGGAAACCATAAAAAAAAAAATGCAAGCCTAATCAAGGGAGTATGACAATATGATTTTAAAAAATGACAGAATGCAGAAAGCACTTAAAAAAAAGTGTGTGATTTAATTCTGGTTAAAAAAATAAACAAATTGTCCCTTTAGAGACCCAATTCCGACTCGTCCCACTGGGTTGCCTTGCACAATCTTGAATTATACCATGAGAAGTCACATAGTAAAACAATAAAAGCTCATGGATCATTTCCTCTGGGTGAATATAAACAACATTTCTTAGTACAGTTACAGTAGCAGTTAGTCTTAAGATGGATAACCCAATCAAGATGGGTGTTAAGATGTTTTGTTTAAAAGCTTTAGCAAACTGGTTTTAAAAGTTGGTTGTACAAAGAATACCCTCAAAGGACTGCAGCCAAAAACCAACAAAAATCTCCATCCAATGTGATATATATCTTCCCGCCTGCCAGAATCACAAAATGATGTACAAAGGCACACATTATCTACTGCCATGGGACTACTTCACACCCCCTTCCTACTTATTTGTTTCCTTTGCTATATCAGGATTTAGGTATCATTTGTTGTTTTAGGCATGAACCAGATGGGGCAAACGCTGTATTCTTTAAACCCAACCAAACACACAGTTAAGGGGTCAGTCGTGATGCCCTTTGACACATGTTTTCTCACCCAGCACAGTACTAGTTTGCCCTGTCCCCCCTGCCCTACAAGTAAGGGAAGAACACCGTTTTAGGGTCCCCCATGTGGTGTTGACTGGGATAGCCTAATGCTTGTCTACTCTACAGATTACAAATGTGATGCCGTTTGATTTTACATGGGAAGGGTAATTAATTTGTTGATCGATCCCTATCTGGAATTGAATAACCTTGAGTGGTCACTGGTAAATGATTCTATTGTTGTTGCGATTCACTTAACTTAGTCTGGTGCAACAAACATTAAATCATTACATATTCACCATGTACTGTGATTTTAAAATAGGCCTTCCCCTTACTATTATTACCAAGTTGCCGTCTATCTTGCTATACTTGGAGAAAATGAGAAATGGGGAAGGCCATTTCAGGAAGCCTGTGTGGAGCTGCAACAAATTCACAGTGTCATTGCACTCCAAGCTCTGAGCTCAATTCATGTTTATTAACCTCATATTTTGTTTTTTTAAGCTTTTTGAAATCTATACCAAAATGGTATACATTTTATTGCTAGCAGCTAGCAATTCAAACATAGGTCCTGCATGCCTAATGTTTTACTTTAGAGCAGGCAAAAGCCACTGTTCTCTGTGGTGCCCAACAAAATGATATTGAGGACAACCCTTTCTCTGAACTGGACAATTGTTTTTGATTTAGTCTTAATGTAAACAAGGGGGCCTGGGTCATTTTGAACAAATATCTTAACTGCCCCCTCTCTGCCAGTCGACATGCTCCTGTAACCAGTCGGCAGTAAGTGTAATCATCTGACCCATAAGTTTACACAATACATCAAGGTCATATGGTGCCGTTTAAAGCATAGGTCAAGCTAAATCCATGAATATAAATCAAAGGGCCATAGATGCCTGGCTACAGGTTCGGCTGGGCAGATTAGGGGAGAAAGGGCAAGATAGTGAGAGCGAGAGGAGAGACTGATTGGAAGGGGAATACTGCAGGTAGCAGATAGTAGCAGGATCAGGGAATGGCAAACTGAACAACTAGTTCCTCTTTTGCGTCCACCTTAATCTGTGAGATTGCACTGTAGGCATAAGCTGCTATCTTGGACACCTGCAAAGTAAATAGAAACACAACAAAAAATAAAAAAATAGCAATATGATATCACTTGTAGTTAGTAGTTGCTGCTTTATATTGGGAAGTAATGATTAATGACCAAAGTTTGTGATACTTTCGTTCCGAAAAACATTCAGATTACTTCCATTAAGGAGAACATTAAGCTTTTAACCCTGACCAATACTTCCAAAAAATAACACATCAAAGAAATAAACGGTATATCCAAAGACAATTTGGGAGGCCTTTTACCTGTTGAACATCCGAGTACGGCACTAGGTCACTAGCAAGCACTTGGTGGGGCTGGCTGGTGAGGGAGGGCAAGAAATTAGCCTTCTTCTGGGGCAAGGTGTTACTCAACACAGCCAGCTTTGAACTGCAAGACAAACAGAAAGTAATAAAAAAATTCTTGATATGTCATTGCAAGTGGATCAAATAACATGAACACATGGAAAAAAAAAATACTTGCATAAAATAAAGCTGGCACATTGGAATGTACGTTCATAATTATAAACATGCACAAAATGTGAAACATTTCTCTGGCAAACTTGTAAGAAACACAAAATAGTAGACCCCTCCATACCTGTACTGGCGAGCTTTGTCCATGTATTCATGCTGCTCCATCCCCTGAGAGTCAGTAGCAGAGACATCAATAATGTTCCTGGAGAGAAAGCAAGAGACAGAAAAAACAGCAGCAGTGAGAGACGTCACACCACCTTGAAGTATTATGAAAATGCAAAAGTGATTGAATGACATTACAGTGTGACTTATGGGTGTGGCTGGTCTATGGGAAGGTGTATCTTACTGTGCAGTCTTTGTTAAGATCGATGTCAGAAGGGCCTGCTCGTCTGTGCGTGCTGAAGGCACATTAGAAGCACCCCAATCTGTGCCATGTAGCGGTTTGCTCTCAGGGTTTGGGTTAGGGATCAGTTGCTTGCGCTCATCGGCGTCCGACAAAAAGAAACAAAATAGACATCTTAGTTATAATCACATTTTTAGACCAGTACAGCCTTGTGCAATAGAAATTAAACCAGGAAACACCTCACTACATAGAAGTTCATAGAATAACGAAAGACCCACTATGTTGCACATAAGCGGTCAACGTCAGCACTTAACATTTCCTGAATCCCAGCAAAATAATGATTTTAATCGATTGCGCTACGTTATGATGTTAAAATAATAACAATCACACTTGCTATGTTCTTGACCATGGCCTTTCTAAGCAACTAACGTTGGGCATCTAGTAGTTACAGCCAACGCATCTGAATGCCTTCTGTATCATGTTCACTATTGTGCAAATCAACAACAACAAAAAAATACGTCAATGTATCTCAATATTCCTTTATAAAAGAAGTGTTATAACTGCCTAGCCTGTTAACATCACGTATTAGATTGGCTAACTACCTCCTCTGCCGTCTCGTTTTCGCTGCTGTAACAGCAACCCATGGCGTCCGGTGGGAGTTCGGCGCTGTTACAAATGACAAAACCCCAGCTTCTCTTTGCCGGTAACTATCTAACCAAAAAAATCGGGTTCTGCCACCGCACCCTTGTGCAGGCGTTAAACTTTCGTCGATTATTTCTACTATCTACTCTTTGAGGGCTTCTGTCAACAGCAGCTTCTAGGGTAAGCTATGTGAGCTATCACATGACAGCTGGAGTAACAACAAAATGACGACTTCCGGTAATTTTTACCGACGTATGCGAAAGATGCGCCCCCAGCGTTGCCAGATGTATGATAATTGTGTAATTTTAAGGATCATTTTGTTCCTATGTACGACCAATAATGATAAAAAAAAACCTATATTTTACGATGATGTGATCATTTATGACACTAAGTATTATGGTATTAGTATTATTATAAGTAGTGTTATTATTAGTATTAAGTAGTATTGAATGATCAATGCCTACCACGTACAACTATGTGTGCAATTATTAGGTATCCACAGTGTATCTATGGATAGCAATGTTTTTTTCTAGTTTTGTTTATCTTTTTCATTTCAAGTCAAGTCAAGTCAATGCTATTTGTATATCCCTTGATCACAGTTGGGGAGTCAAAGCAATAGCATCCAGCTGCCGCCCCGGAGCCGGGCACTGTGGTGTGGCAACGGCATTGTGGTGTGGCAGGTCAGGTTTTTTCTGCAAGATATAGAGGAGCTAGGGGTGCCAATACTACTAATACTACTAAATACTAGTGCTCTATGTCCAAGCTAACATGTTGGCCAGACAATTCCACCACTGTTCTGTTGATGTCAAGATAAAGGATTGGGAGCAGAGAGGAATGACTGAACCACATGGACGATCGCTGCAAGAGATCCCCAGAAACGCTCCCTGTGACCGCCTTGGCGGATTTACGATTTATGATTTGTGATTTGTTGAACTGTCCATAGTCGAAAAAAACGACTTGCTTGTGCTGAAAAGCAGCCCTTGTGTCCATGCGCTCTGTGGATCTGCTACAATATGATATATAGATATATAGATATAGATGTCTAGATAGATAGATCTTCTCCAATGTTTACCATTACATCAAACAGCTTTTCCATCACACAGCTCAATGTATTGCTTGTCAATAGTACCTATCTATACAGTGATTAGTACATTGATAGACGATAAAGAAAAAATCTGACCTGCCACACCACAGTGCCGTTGCCAAACCAGAGTGATGTGGCCCCAGAACCCAGTCTCACGGAAACACGTGACACTGTCACGTCATTTAATCTATTCATTCGTGATCTCGGACACGTCATTTCAATTTTTTCGTGCCAAAAAAGCACAAATTTCATGGCAACGTCCGCTCGCGACACTGAGGCATCGACGCAGACTTTCATTCACATAGCCTACAAATAAACAAGACAATAGAGGGCTAGATAAAATAAACATTAAGACAAAGGCGTTGTTTACGTTGTGGTTTGCCTACAGAGCAGCGCACCTGGAAACGGGTGGCCAAAGCTGTCATATCGTTAGTTACCACAGACAATTTTTTCTGTGTTTGTGTTGAAAAATATTGAAAGAAATGAGAAAAATTAACAATAAATTATCTGTAGGCCTAGGGACATTAGGTACATGAGTTTGAAATTTGTGCTTTTTGGCACGAAAAAAATGAAATGACGTGTCCCAGTTCACGAATGAATAGATAAATTAAATGACATGACAATGTCACGTATTTCCGTGAGACTGGGTTTGGCCCCACCACAGTGCCCGGCTCCGGGGCTGCAGTTGGATGCCACTCAGTCAAAGGGCTCTACAGGCCATACTTGTATGACACCCCCTAACCCTATGGGGTCAGAGGGCATAAAAAATCTCCCTAAATTAACAAGGAAGAAATCTTGAGAAGGAATACAGAATGGGGGATCCCTTCTTCAAGCCATGGGTGCCATACGTACAAAGAAGTATAGCAAGCAAAAATTTAACCAATTATTAAGAATATTTTGAATATAGGCATTATCCATGGGGATTGGATTGGTTAATTTAGGTATACGCAAAAGATTGAATAGTGTCGGCCAGCTACTAATCACAATTCTACATTTTACTGCCTTACTGCCTACGCCTTTGAAGAGCCTCATGGTTCATAATGATAAGGTAAGGCCTAGGTATGGTTAATCGCATTACTGGCAAATATCAGTGGTTCAACTTCAACGGTTAAATCAAGTCATTTGTATATCTCATGGTTGGAAGTGTGGAAATAACACAGAAACGTGATCCTGTTAAAGCGACGCCCGATTTTGTCTATACCTTCAAAAAGATGTGTTCACACAGGCATGGTGAGTCGCCCGCCCCACAAATTGGAGAGGCGTCGCCACTCTATTGAAACGGCTCTGACAGGATGACTGGGAGGCGCCTGTCCTCTCACTTACCCCCATGTCCTACCCCCTCTACTTCTTTACCTTGGCCTAGGCCAGTCTAGACAGTGAGGCTAAGTGAGCTGCGAAGTGAGGACTTTATTCGCGTGCTCTCAGAAAAAAACACAAGCCATGACCTTTGTTGTGTCGATACTCAGCCTTATAGGCATGTATTCGTTTTCGTTCGCTACCGACAACTCTCTGAATTTCGTGCCTTCTTCCGTCGGATTCAGCTCCTCTGTACGCTCGGTGTGCAAACCTATACCGAGCACTTTATCCCTCTGCCACGGGATAGGGTACAAGGAAATGCGGATCCCCAACTTGTTAGGCCACGATTCTCTCAAGGAGGCTCAGCAACAGTCGGCATCCTGGCTGCCTCTTGTGTCCAAACTTTGCCATCGGGATACAAAGAAGTTTTTGTGCTCGCTGTTTGCGCCCGTGTGTTTACCAGAATTGAACGGACCGCTCAGTCCCTGTCGAAGTTTATGTGAAGCGGTGAGGGATGGATGTCTGCCCGTGATGAGCGCTTTTGGATTCCCCTGGCCAGAGATGTTTAACTGCACACGTTTCCCACGCGGGACCAATCTCTGTATCCAGCCAACAGGAGAGTCGGACGCACGGACCAACGATGAGGTCCGGCACGAAGAGGCGTCTAAAGGTTTCTCTCCCCCCCCCCCCCCCCCCCCCCCCCCATGCGTCTCTTTTGTGATAGAGACGGAATGATAAACAAACACAACACTCCCGCATAACAATACGCCATCAAGCAACCCTCAGTCGGTACAAAAGCCCAATTGTTTACCCCTATAAATACGAAGGTCATTCCCATCCTTGTTACAGGGACTGTTATCTGCGATGCCTGCAGCCTAGCGTCGGAGGGCGAGAGCGACATCCACGACAACTTCTGCCACAGTCAGTATGGTAAGATATTCTACTGACGTTTTTTACCTCCCTAGTAGTGACACATAATGACCATCTTTGGAATCACATATTTTAATATCTAAGTGTTCCTTGAATCCATGATGCAAAACCATTACCACGTGATGTTGTCGCTGAATTCATGATACAAACCATTTACGAGAGGGGTCCCTGAATTCATGATATAAACCATTTACAAGGGGTGTCCCTGAATCCACGATACAAAACCATTTACAAGGGGTGTCCCTGAATCCACGATGCAAAAACATTTGCAAGTGGTGTCCCTGAATTCATCATACAAACCATTTACGAGGGGTGTCCTTGAAATCCACGATTCAAACCATTAACAAGTTGGGTCCCTGAATCCATGATAATAAATAAACATTTACAAGGGATGTCCCTGAATTTATGATTCCAACCATTAACAAGTGGTGTCCCTGAATCCATGAAACAAACCCCTGCAAAGCACTGTACGTCGTACAGCTGACCTCTCTTCCTCCCCACAGCCTTCAAGCTGCGCCTGGGCAGCATGGCCACCGTCGGGGGAGACCGGCAGCTGGTTCCCCTCGGCCGCAGCCGCATCCTGAGGTGGGCCGGTGGCGGCGCCGAGCGCGCTGAGGGGGTGGGCGGGGCCATGGCTCACAGCGCCCTGTGGTTGCCCGAGGGGGCCACCTGCATCTGCCCTGGCCTGGACCCTTCAAAGGTGGCTGGGGAGGGCGGGCGGCCGAGGAAGGAGGAAGTCCCAGGGAGAGGGGAGGTTAAGAGTGGGCTGCCCAGTGGATGGTACCTGGGGCTGGCTCAGCCCGAAGAGGGACGGCTGGTTCTGACGCGGCTGGTGAAATGGAGCCGAGAGGACAAGGAGCTGAAGAAATTCATACGCTCTCTTCTTAAACAGTCATGCTTGGTTCCATAGAGAGGCGTGGACACGTTTGTTGGTTGCATGCCCCTCCTGCTTTTCATGACATGAAATTATGCTGTGCAATTTAATTTATGATGATGTGGTTTTTTTACCCCTTTTTTTGACTCAAAAAAGCTTTACTGTTTTGACTGCTGGAAAGACGGAGATGCGATACAATAAATTGCTATGTATTCAAGTACACTGTATAAATATCTACGTTGAAAGAGTTATTGACCTATAATGGATATTGTCAATGAAAAAGTTTGTATCAATAGCCTCTCTGACCTTCTTACTGTTAGAAGAACTTGCGTTTTTTCCTTTTAAATATTCCATAAAAAGAACAATTCTACGAAATATGTCCATAAATGTATGGTGTGTCAAATGCTCTTCATAGTGAAACAATTTTTCAAGCTACCTGAAAACAACATCTCTTGACAACAACAAATAAAAAAAAATGAGTCGACGAGGTCTGCGTCCATTGATCCAAACTTCATCAAGATGGTTAGTCCGGCTCGCGTGACTAGAGGGCTCCACCTTTAGACATGCTCACACCTGTTGCCTCAGCTGTATCAAGTGTCTATTTAACTTTGTCCTGTATCCCCTCTCCTACTTCTTTCTCTCATTCCGTTACTGTCTATCCCCTCCATATATCTATTTAGTGTTCTACAAAATGTTGTCACTGAGGGAGCTAGTTTAACCTCCACCATGGTTAAAGCATCCACTCTTAGGGCTAAGGGTATCCAAAGGATGATTCGTATTATCATTCCGATTGGCTTGAGGGTATAATCAACTGGAGAAGAAACACATACGCAGTAGATAAATTATTCAGATGGCCAGCTCCCTGAACCTACTCTACACACATACAGATCCTCCTCTTTTGCCAGACTTCTACCAGTCAAAGCACGTTGTTTACTCTCTCCGCTCATTCACCGAGTTCTCCAGAAAGAAAAGGTGAGTTTGTATTTTTAAAACAACTTACCAAGCTTATAGGATGGGCCCCTTTCTGAGGTGTTTAGATGGTCTTTTGTAACACAGGGAAACCAGTACAGTTTATATTTACCAGAGGCAGTTGAAAGATCTAGGAAAACCACCGTTGCTTTTCAAATGTTAACCACATTATTCATTTGAAGCAATGGTCACTTCCATGTAAAGATTTACAGTTATTTCATATTATTGTCTGACAACTCTTAAGACTCTAATTTAAAGTTTCTAATCGTTAAGTAATAACACAATAAAAGTGATTGGAATGATCAATGAAAAAGAGTACTCATACTAGTCTTCACAGTAATCATACTAATCTTGCAGAAGTAACTTCATAAGGCTCATAGTTTCATAGGTTAAACTCGACTTAACCTCACATATATCAAATATATGAATATCCTTTCCCCTTTGTACTTCGGTCTCAACACAAAAAAAGCGCTATAAATTAGTGATATGACTAATCATACCAAATGTCTTCCTTCCCTCCTTTGTGTTTCCATGGATGTTGTCCTTCTCCCCCTCTCTTCAGGATGGTGTCCCCTGCCATTGCTCTGGCCTTCCTCCCTCTCCTGTTGACGCTGCTCATCCGCTACCGCTATTACTTTGTGCTGTTCTACCGCGCGGTGCTGCTGAGGGTATGGAGGGACTGCAGGACGGGCCTGAGCCGTGAGGAGCGGTGCTTCCAGTATGTGTTGACCAATGCCACTCCCGGTGACCCCGAGAGCATCCTGGATGGCTTTGACTCATGGTGCACCAAGAAGGAGTTCATCAGCCACATAGGGCCCAAGAAAGGTGGCCACCACTCACCTTTACATATACTTATTATGGATTCAATTTATTCTACACTTTATAAATATATATATATGTATATATATGTTTCATATATATATATTTTTTTCATCTCTCTTTTCCCTCACTAAACTGTTGTAGTAGCAGCATTTCCCTCTTGGGGATTATTGATAAAGTACATTTTGTGTTTCCCTATTTGCACCAACATACCAAGAACATTCCTTGTATGGTAACCCACTATACTTATGCATACATCAATTACAATGTTTAATCTTTTGGCTAAGTTAGTTAGTACGTTTATTGTTTCTATGTGGAAATAATATAAAAACAAAAATTGCATCAAAAAGAGAAACCAACAATACACTGAACACAGATTATCACTAAAAACGACAGAGAGCAGCTGTACATCACAAAGAGAACTACCAATACACTGAACACAGATCATCACACAGCAATTCCGGACCGGACCACTACGTAAAGTATAACACAGAATCACACAATAGTGTCAGGCTAAAAACAATTAGAGCAAGATTTATCGGTACCTCAGCGAGTCACCCTTTAAAGGGCGCCTATGGCTGTGGGTATGTTCTGCAACCTGGGGTCAAGTCTCTGCGCCCAGAAGGCAGATTATTGTCCATTGTGAAGATATGAGGGCGGGGATGCTGGGGTGATTACAATTGATTTAGTTTTCCTGACATTGAGATGTTACACACATCACTGGGTAAAGTATGCAACAGTGCTATGATGTTCCAAAACAGAATGTTTAACTGTGAGAAGAGAGAGCGCAGTTTCATCCCAGTGTTTGCTGTGTGTGGTAGTATGTGAAGGGATTGTGCGGTCATTTGTGTACAAGGTGTTGAGGAACGGACTGAGCGCACAACCCTGCGGTTTACATCATTGATTAATTTGGATTTGAAGACCCTTACGCCTGATTTCCACCGGGGACGTAAGCGCCGCGGAACTGCTGCGAATTCTGCCCTGCGTCCATTTCCACCGGGCGCGTAACGGCAGCGTAGCGCTGCCTTGCGAGCCAGCTGTATTCACGCGAGATCACGAGATCACGCGATAATCCTAAACCTAATGTACTCACCTTCCACTCCCAAAACTACTGCAATTAAATGCCAGGCTATGTCCTTTCTGTCATTGTCCATTGTCCCAAAGGATGATTTATTTCATAAATTATTTTATGTTGCTCCACTTCGACAATCAGTCTCTCGTCGTCCATGTTGCCGACCCTCTGAGACCCTTTGATTGATTGACTGCTGACCTGGGGCCACCGGTCATGACGTAATGTTGATGTGAAGTTGTGATAGGCTACATGAGCTGAGTATTGTGTTTTATTTTGAAAATTGACCAGATGCTCTATGGCTTTTACTTTTTCACTTCCTGCCCGTCTCGATCTGCTCTGTTGAAATTGACGCGGTTCAGCAACGGCTCGCGTCAAAAATAGAAGTGCTGCGGAATGATAGCGCTGCGGCGCGGCGTGCCGCTCCTGGGACGCTGCTGAGACGTTCCGCAGCGCGCCTGGTGGAAATGGTTTCATTGATTAGAGTGGCAGCGATCAGCAGCGGTGACCTCGGCGCAGCCGTTCCGCGGCGCTTACGTCCCCGGTGGAAATGAGGCTTTGGAGATGTTGCCTACCATTCAAATATGAATGGTTAGTATGACACAGCCTAGATATTGCAGCTGTAAAATTTTGGCTTCCGAAATTCAATTATTATTATGATATTATATTATGATATGATTCCCCTGTGTGTGTGTGTGTGTGTGTGTGTGTGTGTGTGTGTGTGTGTGGTCATACTTGTAGGTAAGATCTTGGACCGCCTGCTGTCGGAGCACAGCCCCCTGACAGTGCTGGAGTTGGGGGCTCACTGTGGCTATAGCACGGTGCGCATAGCACGGGCCCTTCCCCTGGGAGCCAGGCTCTTCAGCGTGGAAATGGACCAGAAAAACGCTGCCATTGCAGAGAAGGTCATACGCTTAGCTGGATTTGACGAAGCTCTAGTAAGCATGCCTGATATATTTACTGTATTTAGGCGACTAAGGCCATCCGGTTTGATGTGTAGGGATATTGGGTCTCAGAGAAGGGATGCCTTTTGTTTAGTTGGATGATTTCTTTGAAAATGAAGTATTGACAGCATATTATACTATTTAAGGTTATTTTTTATGATAGCTTCACTGCTGGTAAGAGAATGCCCTTTGAGACTAATGATTAGGAAAGGCTTAATATGAGTACACTTGACCTGAAGTGTTAATTTGCAACACATTTCAGGTTGAGTTAATTGTCTGTCCGTCTGACGAGGTTATCCCTCGACTGAGGGCGGATTTTGGCCTGGAAAAGTTGGACTTTGTCTTCATGGACCACTGGAAGAAATGCTATCTACCTGATCTGCAGGTGAGGTTGTTGAAAGGAGGCTGTTTGTGCTATGGACAAAATGTTTACACTATACTACCAATTTTATTTCTTGTTGTGTATAATTGGATGGGTAAAGAAAAAAAAACAAGAGAAAAAAAGCATCCAGACAGAAGGCTGTTTGAATAATGCATGGGGTTAAGAGTATTAATTTATAAACCTTTGTGTCAGTATTATCAAGTCCAAGAGCCAAAGCAAAACAAGAGTAACGAACAATGTTCAGAAAATGGATGTCAGTCCACAGTACACCAAAACAGATATGCTGTTCCCTCAGCCCGTAGCCTGCTTGCCACTCTTTTGTTTTGTCCATCCGTTGCAGATGTTGGAGGGCTCTGGTCTGCTGGGGAAAGGGTCCATGATCCTGGCCGACAATGTGCTCTTCCCTGGGGCTCCCAACTTCCTCCGCTACATCCGCCGGTGTGGGCTCTATGAGTGGAGGGTCCATCGGGCCACGCTGGAGTACAGCAAGGGCATCCGCGACGGCATGGCAGAGCTTGTCTACCAAGGAACCAAGTAGAACCTGCAAACCATGTCATTGACAGACCTACCCCTGAGAATATAGAGCTCTATGCTTGCTAGGCCACACCACCCTCTCCCCTTCTTTGGTTCAAGACGATGTACTTTCTGCAATCTTATCAGTCTAATAAATGAGTTTTTTTTTTTTTTTTTTTTTTACAATACTCAGAGGACATTTTTTTTTTCATGTGTATTATAATAGCTATAACTCATGGTATTAGTATTTAGTTTGAACTAACAATAATGAAGTCAGAATCCAATTTGAGTCTTTATACAAATTTATATTTATTGCAAAGACGATGACTCATATAAAAGGCAGTCATCATCAAAAGGATCATGTCTGCGTTTGTTTCTACCCATTTGTAGAAACATGTGATAAGCATCCTTCTTAGATTTGTGTTCCATAGGATCTCTTGGATGTACTGTGGCCATGAACCCCCTGCTGGGCATTGACTCAAATAAAGGCCACAATAATTTAAGATGCTATTTTTTCAGGAATCTCCATTCCTATGCATGTTTACATGTAAATTACAATTATTGGGAGTATTCACTGGCCACAGGAAAATCCAATGTCTAAGTCTGACAATAACTTTCAATTTACGGGACTAGAGTAAAAGGAGCAAGTTCTACTCAAGTATAAACTATGAAAAACAGCTTGGCACGACACAGAAGCCCTGTTAAAAACCATTCCAGAGTTTAGGTAGCCCCAATAAAAATGGATGTGCTACTTTAACGAGCATCATCAATGCAGGCTCAGCTCTTTTGGATAAGCCAGTGGCACATGATGATTGAAGACCCAAATAAAAGCAGTAGCAATATAACAGACCAACTTCCTGCATTTCTTATAGTCACCATGTCTACCATTTAACAGACCTAGAGAAACAAAACATAGCAACTGTGAGCTTCTCGACATTACAGGTGAAATCTGCTTTAAGTGAATTATTTTCAAAGATTGGTCAAAATAAATAAACGTCTGTTTCAAACACATTTACACAAAATGCTCCTGAATCATCATGCAACCACGACTGATCTCACTACAGTACATGTCTACACACAAACCAGCAAAGCCCTTGCTAGCACAATACCACATTAACTGAATGACCCAAGAAACAGTATTATCGCAGAGTTATCACAGTGAATATATATATATATATATATATATATATATATATATATATATATATATATATATATATATATATATACATAGTCTCTGCAAGGTGAAAAAAAGACTGGTATTCTCAGTGGTTTGGTGGTAGAGAGTAGAAGCCTAGCTCCAGACACTGTGGATGCTGAGGTCTGCTGAATTAAATCATCCACTGGTCCTGGTCCTGATCAGCCCCCTCCATATCCACCTTGAACCAGACACAGAAATACATTCAGGCAAATGAGAGGCACGAGACCCAACAATGCAGACGAGCTTAAGGCCACTATAGAATCAACCTGGGCTTCCATAACACCTCAGCAGGGCCAAAGTCTGCATTAGAAAGGGCCAAGCAAAACAGGAGCTTGGAGCTAAATGTGATCAAGCTGTCCGTAGCGTATACAGTCGACAGTGGCAAGCTCAAGAGGAACAGGAATGTGTTCAAACCCTCAGTACCAGATAAGGGGTTGACAAATTAACTTGTAAATAAGCAGACTACATAAAGAGAGGTGTCGGGCAGAAACCAAGAACAAATGACAAATAAGCAAGCGTGGTCATTGGGGCGGGATGAGTGAATAGCATTGTTGTCCAGTTTTTACGGTGCGCTGGGAATAAAAGCTCCTCATGTTAATGGTCATCTGTCCTTGTCCCTTTACAAGCTAGTCGATTATTTCCAAATTCCAACACTACCGGTGGCTGCTCGGATCTGATTCAAGTCCCTCGTATTTGCCGGCCTACTAAATACAGGACATTTCCTGTATTTCTGGATGCTTGATACTCCCTCACTATGAGGGGTCCCAAACTACCACCCAGCAAAATCATGTTTGTTGAGGTCTTGGCTCCACAGTGGTGGAATGAGCTTCTCACTGTTAGGGTAAGAACAGCAGAAACCCTTCCCATATTCTGAAGATTGAAAATGCACCTGTTCATGCTGCATCTTGGTCCATGATTTTTATAACTGATGTTTCTTTAAAGGTCCCATGGCATGAAAATTTAACTTTTGAGGTTTTCCAACATTAATATGAGTTTCCCTAGCCTGCCTATGGTCCCCCAGTAGCTAGAAATGGTGTTAGGTGTTAAACGAGCGCTAGTTATCCTGCTCTGCCTTTGAAAAAACAAAGCTCAGATGCGCCGATTTGGAATTTTTACCCGTATGTCGTCATACGGGGACATGTTAATGGACTGCTCGACTATGAACAAAAAAAATCATAATCACGATTATTTTGGTCAATATTGAAATCACGATTATTCAAACGATTATTTTTGAGTTTGAAAACATGATGTATTTATACAGCATGTCTCTCTCAAAAACACTTTGTAACTGAGAACTTTGACACAAAATGTTCAAATCTTAAATAATAGTTAATAAATTGATTGTTAATTTTGTTACCGTTTGACGCTAAAATCGAAATTAATCGCCCAGCCCTACATGTTACCTTCCCTTCTCTGCTTTGCCTAATGAGCTACGACCGTGTGAGCGCCACGTGTGTGTGTGAAAACACACACTGTATCTCAAGTGTTGTACACTTCTTTGTTATTTTGCTAACCGTTCTGCTGTTGGTGTTATGGCACATAACACGTCGGGTTCTCTGACGTCTCTTGTATTTCCACAACGAGACACTGCCGCGAGGCACCACCGCTGCCGAGACACCACCGATGCAGGGTGGTGGTGCCTCGGCGCTGCACGATGCCCGCTGCTGAGGCAGTAGTGCGCCAGGATCATGGACCCAAAGGCTGTGTGCGCCTCGCCATTGTGATACATCCACTGTAAACAGAGCGCATGGTACCGTAGCCGTAAGCTGCTCAGGGCCACACCCCCACCCTCCTTCTTGACCTGCCTCTCTCCTCTCTCCTCCTCATTTGCATTAAAGCTACAGACACCGAAACGGTGCGTTTGGGGAAAGCTCAATGTGCAACCGCCTCATAGTGGCTGTAATTCTGCTCCACGGCTGAATTTCGGGAACGTCTTCAAATACTGTGTTAGGGGCCCACTAATATCTATATTAAAGCATCCATAAAGTAGCATGCCATGGGACCTTTAATGTAGCCTTTGAGGCAGTTTTCTTATCTTCATGGATGAATGCACTTATATCCATAGGTTCAATACACTTAAATCCCTTTGGAAGAAAGTGTCACCCAAGAAAATGAAATGCAACGTAATGTATGTATCTACATAAAACCTTTTTCAAGACATGATGAATAAATCATTATATCTGACCTCATTTATCTCGCCATCATCTGGAGATTCATTGTAGTCATTCATCTCATCCATGTCCTGCATGTCTTCCTCATCTTCCGAATCTTCTTCACTGTCCTCCTCATCCTCATCGTCTTCCTCCTCCTCTTCATCAAAGGTTGGCTGTAAACATAGGGTGTGCACACAAGCACAACAACGCAGGTAGGTTTAATAATTAAATATACTAGCATCTTTATATACAAACCCCACAAATAATGCTGGACATGTGTAAAAGCATTTCATTCAAAAGGATATAATACTTTTACGCATGTCCAAAATAATCAGAACTTTATATACTAATGATATATACTAGTGAGGAAGTGCAATTGCAAATAAAGTTTTAGCAGGGGGCCAAATGTGGCATGCTGAAGTATTGACACTGTGGAAACACATCAGGCGAATTTAGATCCTCTTTTGTAAAAGCGTTGGAACTGACTGAATAAATACCTCAAAAATTAGTTTCCCAATGGGCATCAGGTTATTATCCTTCTCGGCAATGCTCTGTAGCTAAGGAAAAGAGTGGAGCATTCATTACAAAATTATTGGTTTAACAAGTTAGAGCATGTGTAGCTAGCAATACAAATGTGGATACTGGTGGTGTTATACAATATAGGATACTATAATTGTACTAATTGTACATATGGACGTCTGAAGACGAGTATGTTTTGGAGATGTGTTGGACTGTGTTTAAACAAATAAAGCATAAAGATAGGTTGATAGTGTGTACCCATGTCTGGTGCTGCTGTTCCTGTTGATGCAGTTCAGTCTCATCCACACACGGACGGTCAAGGTTGAACCACAGGGACTCCGTTATCCGAGGGAAGAGAGACGGAAAGAGAGTAGACATCTCTGTCGTTCAACTGAGGGGACAAACAAGGGGACACCGACGAGTTTTAATGAAGCCTAGATCCTATTTAAATCAAACACTTTTGAGCACATTTCAATTAGGTCATTGTAATGTTTAGAGACATTGGAAAACAAATAAAAACATCTGAATGCATAGTATCATCTAGCCCAGCGAGCTCCTGTCAGGTCTCACAGAACGTTACAAACAACTGTATTGCGTCTCAAAAACACTGGGGCGCTTCATATCAATGATATCTCTAATGTCATTTCTCTTCGTAAAAGATGAACTGCAAAGACAGACTTTTAAGACACGTAAAGCGCCTTCAAATATGCATTTTATTTTTTTCTTAAAAAAAACAGCTTCAAGCAGTACCTCCGATAGTACTCAAAGGATTCAGCATTTGAACAGCAAAATTCCGGAAACAAGTGATCATGTGTAAAAGCTCCCCGTGTACTGCAGCTGCTCTAACTTTGGTTCCGCTTTCATCTGCTGTGCAACGTTGTAAACTCGAGGCGATAGCATTCTACAATCATTATAATCATACATTATCACATTATCAATAAAAACGTAGATTGGGAACGATAAGACAGAGACAGGAGGTCAAATAATTCCTTCCACCTTTTCTCCATAGCTTTACAAAGCACAAATATTTAGAATTGATATAACATGATACATATCTTGATAAAGCATGACAAGATACAATGAAGGAGACGAAACACAGACGAAAACTTTCTCCGCTCCCAGTCCCGTAAAGATAAAACATGATATATCATCTTATTTCTACATTCAGCAGCAAAGCCAGTGTGTACATGCTCATATGTACACGCTAACGAGGCGCAATTTAAAACCTATTTGTAAGATAATTGCGCCGTAAAAAAAAACTTTTAGAGAAAATACTCTTTGACCTCTGAGTCAGCAACAATTAACTGCTTATTGGTTGCACAACAACCCATGAGCACCTTTGAATGAAGGTGCAATTTTCGAAAAAGAAAAACACATCCAAGACAACCATGAATAAAAATGTAATGTATTTTTGTAATTGTTGTCATGTACATTATTGTATCCTCAATCTCATAGATATTACTTCATGTATTTGTGTTTATCAGTACACTCTTATTTATAAATTCCTGTTAGGTCATGTTGCCTTATTACACACCATATACTTATTGCAGGTGTGTGTGTGTGTGTGTGTGTGTGTGTGTGTGAGTGTGTGTGTGTGTGTGTGTGTGTGTGTGTGTGTGAGAGAGAGAGAGAGAGAGAGAGAGAGAAATTGTATATCTGTGTGTGTGTGTCTGTGCTCATAAGCTATAGAGACTAAACGCAAGAGGGATAGGACCTTGAGATAAGATATACACCTTTAACTACAACATAATAAAAACACCATCCCACACAAGGTCTCTCCTTCTGTGTGTGTGTGTGTGTGTGTGTCTCAATCTCTCTCTCTCTCTCTCTCTCTCTCTCTCTCTCTCTCTCTCTCTCTCTCTCTCTCTCTCTCTTCACTCTTTCTCTCTCCCCCCTTTCATTCCAGCTCACATGGCATACAGACTTTGGACTTATATTTGGACAGATATATAGTCAATCTTTGCCATTATTCACATTTCAACTCTATCACATGATACATCAGACCAAATTCTCTAGGTTAGAAATAAAAGTATTTCAGTTAAACATTATTTTTTGGTCAATAGAAAGCCAGCCTTTTTTTTGAAGGTAAAGTGAATCCTTTATTTTCTTCCTTTTAAATATTTATTTCCTTATTTTCTTTCTTCTTCATTGTTCTAGAATGGGTGAGAACATGGATGATTACTCACAGAATTTGCCATATTTCGGCATTATGACCAAAGACAAGTTAACCCAGCTTCTTCAAAAATCCTATAATCTTGTTCAGATAAGGTAAAACCGCAAAGAACTTCCTGATGCAGCAAGCCTAGGCTATATATTATCAAAAGTATGATTCAAGCAATGTGTTTTTCCAACCAAATATCGTGGTTGTGTTTTGTGTCTACTTATGGTGGGTGAGTGTGTATGATTAAAAGAAAAAAAACGGAAACCAGTAAACAGGAATTGCACTTAAAAACACAATTTATGTTCATGATTGGGAATTATGCCCCAAAAAAATTAAGTTGCGGCACGAATACATACAAGGTCAATAAAAAGACGCGAATAGAGGCAAATTTCCGTCGGAATTTGTCAGCGAATTTCGCTTGATGCTTTGTCGTGACAGCCTCAGCATTCACTCCCTGACGTCCCTGACGTCTAGGTTCTCCGACGTCTTTGTTACTTCCACAAGTCAATAGTCGCAATGACGAATATCTCGACCATTTGTGAGAATGAATTTGCGGAAAGAAACGTTGTGTGGTGTGAACACACAGTAAGGTGAATTGTCTTGAAGTTAATTTTGTGTTTTTCTGCATGTGGGAAATTAGGTCGAGATTCACTTTTTGTAAAGAGCACTTCATTCTCACCTTGGATTTAATCACAACAGTGATATAATATTTTTCATCTCCCTCTCTTGAAGCCATGTGGGGACGTTTGGTTTTGTTGCTAGCCCTAACAGGCGGCACTCTTTCACTGGACAAACTGAACATGTGCATGGATGCCAAACACCACAAAACTCAGCCTGGAGTTGAGGGACAACTTTACAAGCAGGTAACATCGAAAACTCGATGTTATTCCAGAAAATTTACAATCTCCAAATGCAAATAGAAATAATATGAATTAGTATAGCTATTTTAATTGTTTTAACTGTGTTGGATTTCATTGTGTTTTGCTATGCTACATTACGCTCTGTTATGTTTTGTTATGCTATCCTAATTTTGTTGTGTTGAATCACATTAAACATTATCCAGCTTTCCATTTCATCCCCTTCAGTGTTCTCCTTGGAATGACAACGCATGTTGCACAGCAAACACCAGCGCAGAGGCTCATGATGATAACTCCTACCTTTACAACTTTAACTGGAACCACTGTGGCATCATGTCTGACAAATGCAAGCAACACTTCGTCCAGGACACCTGCTTCTACGAGTGCTCTCCGCATCTGGGACCATGGATACAGAAGGTAAGTCTAGAAATGGTGGCTTTGTGCATTGCTGTATTTCTTGTTTGTAGCACTAGATGGCAGCAAATGAATGGTCCTGCGGTACAACAAACAGGAAAAAGGCTTTTCATATAACCTTTGTGCATGATCCTTACATGTTTTCTTATTAATGTGGCTGCAAAACAAGCAACGCTATTTTATCATCTATATATATATATATATATATATATATATATATATACACATATATATATATATATATATATATATATACACATATATATATATATACATATACATATATATATACATATACATATATATATATATATATATATATATATATATATATATATATATATATATATATATATATATATATATATATATAATTTACTACTGTTTATTAGGGATCAACACCAAACCAATAGCATAAAGTCAGTGCAGTGCGCGTCCAAGTAACGCTTTCTTATTAATTTTTCTGATATTATTTATTATTAATATTCCTGATATTATTATTTATTATGGAGGGTGAAGGCAAAACAAAATCAACCACTCCAAACATGACCGCGAACGAAACATACGGAAACCGGAAATAACCTTGTCTCAAAGTGCATGACCACCTCCTTTGATAGAGTGGCGAAGTCACGCCTTTTCCGGTAGAGCCCATTGGACCTATGAGATCGAATAAATATGAATGGGTTTCAATGGAGAGAAAGTAATTATTTTCTGGTCCCAGTCTTTATATGCCCCGGATTACACATTTGTTGTTTGTTGATTTGAATGATAATTTTTCATGCAAAGAAAACTAAACATTTTCGTGAAGAAGTTTGATAATGTTTTTCCAAGGGAAGGATAAAAGCATCAAAAGAGGTGAAAACCATTATGAGTTGGGGCATGTGGAGAGTTTCAGATATGCCGATGGGAAGATTGTCGGTCTTGTCCACGCCAGTCGCAGGGAGCGTGGCGGCACATACGAGACATGTAGTCTTTCTCATTGTGTTTTGGCTACAGCCTTTAACTGTACAATCGCACAATAAACGGTCAAACTCTTGACACGAAAAAATATCATTTAAATCCACAAACAACATATGTGTAATCCGGGGCATATAAAGACTGGGACCAGAAGATAATTACTTTGTCTCCATTGAGAACCATTCACATATTTTTCGATCTCATAGGTCCCATAGGCTCTACCGGAAAAGGCGTGACTTCGCCGCTCTATAGGCCTACCTTTAAGGTGACCACCTTGGCCACCGGGGACGCTAGAACTCGGGTCATGTTAAAATATCAGCCATCACCAATTTGGATACTTTGTATATGGGCCTTATTTGACATGCTGAATGTTTTTGCTGAAGATTTTTGTTTCTCATAAATCATATAACCTGAATGACATACTATTTGGGACACATGCTCCTCCTCCATGTGCATGAACATGATGTATGTGTGGATGGATTTTTTTAAAAGTTAAAAGTGACTGAGTTATACAGAGCTAAACAAATATGCCAACATTATTCAAGCAATTACAACTCCGCTTGTAAGTGGACCAGGGACTTGAAAATGAACGTAGTTGCATAATAAGCTCGCAATAAAATTAGCATGTTAGCTTCTCATGGAAAATTGTGGAAAAACTAGTTGGCTCATGCAACTGAACACATTTTTTTCAGAAAAATGCCATTATGATTTTCGACATATGTTTTAATTGTATGTATAAATTACATACACCGCCTTTAGAATAAACATTTAAATAGACATCTAGAATAAATATCCAGGCTAGAGGTCATATAAATACATTATAGTCACTGTACATAGAGAATAGATGACTGTAACCCAGCCAGCAAGGATTCACTTAGTGCCCCCATCAATAGCCCACCGCCCTAGGCTATTTTAATTTGTGTTCAATGAACACAATGTCATTGAACATGTGTTCTCGACTTCACAGTTTCAGTCATTCCTTTTTATTTAGGCTGTTTGGGGTTACATTTATATCATACAAACATTCAAATGTATGTTTTTCATATTTCTTGATCAATGCAAAATGCTCAGTATGCTTGTCTTCACTGTACAGTTCACCACGTTGATGTTGACATGGGCAGACAGAATCAAATGTTGACCTGATTCGACCATGGGGAAGCCCTTAGGATGGGCGAGGGTTCATTACAATAAATCACTTGCTTGTGGCTGTTGTAGGTGGAGCAGTCCTGGCGTAAGGAGCGCATCCTTGATGTGCCCTTGTGTAAGGAAGACTGCCACACCTGGTGGGACGACTGTAAGAATGACCTTACCTGCAAGACCGACTGGCACCGTGGATGGGACTGGAAATCTGGTAAGAATAATCAATTCTGTCTGTCTGTTTGTCTGTCTGTCTGTCTGTCTGTCACACACACACACACACACACACACGCACGCACACACACACAAACACACACAGAGGGGTTACTATATATCGGAGAACAGGCAATGCCATATGTTGGATAATGTGTACTTTTTGCGTCTTCAAACCAATGTTCTACTCAGTGATATTGAAACTTATTTTAGACCCTCTATGCATCACTACTTAGTGGTGTTGTGTAATGGAAATTCTAGCATGATGTACTATAATATTACTTTTAATTAATGGTTGCATATTGACCTAATTAAAAGAAGGTGATTGCTTGCTGTATTTGCAGTGGAGTCAAAATAGCAGATGGAAAATCATGATTTGTTTCAGGCCATGCTACTTTTATTGCCTCACCTAATGGGCACTCAATAATCTTACTTTATCCAACCACATTGAGGAGGTTGGTTTACCAAGTATCATACTCAAAAGTACTACTTATATGCTGGTTGACCTTTTCCCTCCATTGCAGTTCTTTCACAGGCCGTTTCTCCTCCCTCCATTCCTCTCTCGGTTTAACGCTTCACCTCCACCCACAGGAATCAACCAGTGCCCACAGAACGCACACTGCAAAAAGTGGACAGAAGTTTACCCCACAGCTAAGTCCATGTGTGAGCAGATCTGGTCCAAGTCATACCTCTACACTGAACTCACCAAGGAGTCTGGCAAATGCATGCAACTGTGGTTCACTGGGACCAACCCAAACAAAAAGGTGGCTGATTACTACTTAAACAAGGGCTGCGGCACACAGCACAACTTGTTCCTTGTGACACTTCTTCTGCTGTCTGTCACTTCACTGAATGGGTGGTTTTGAATACAATCGACAAAGAGAGTTGTCATGCTACCTGCCTCAACATGGTCTATGTCTCTTTGTTTGTCTCTCCAATGGTACAACAAATATTTGTGTCCGCTGATGTGCGGGACTGTAAATTACAGAAATGTTATTTTCTGTATCGTGCTTCCAGTGACATGTAGGTGTGATCCTAACGTGGGATCCAATTGAAGCAATTCAATGACTCATGTGAAATGGGTACCATGAATTTCCATATTTTATATTTAGCTATCAAATCTAAAAGGTCTATAGTGATTAGAGACAAGCTCAATATGTAACTTGTTATTGCCTGCTGCTACTTTGTCCTATACTCAAACTACTCAAATATGCTTACAAAGTAATTGCTCTTCCATCCTTGCTCAAACAACCATAATAATGAATACATAAAAATGAATACCCTCTGATTATTTAACAGATATTTTAATTTATAGTTTGTTAATTTTAATTTTGAACAATTATGTGTATGTATTAACAATAAGAAGGGTGTGTTTCTGGTGGAATCATTTTGCTGTTGTTCTGGTGCAGCTCAATTTTTAAGAAGATTCATACCTCGTCAGGTGTCTCACTGAAGATATCAATAAACGAAAAAAGCAAAAAAAATAATGTTTTCCATTACGTCAGTGAGGAAAGGGCAACACATGGGCTTCTGGGATGGGGAAGCTGTCCAGCAAGTTCTGACCAGGGATCAACCTAGGAACCACTTTTTGAAATATGTAGCTGTCGAAGGAATTAAAATATATAAGTGCTGCTGTCGGGTCAAGGATGAAATGGCAGTTTATTTCTATATTGGGCTTGAGTTGATCACAGATCACAGCATCCCACGGCGGGCCACTCTGGGACAACCGCCGCTTAGATGGCTCCACTGCTCCGTAATTATGGGGTTCTGTATGTGTGTGTGTGTGTCAGTCTGTGTGTGTGTGTGCGTGTGTGCGTGCGTGTGTGTATGTGTGTGTCATGTGTGCTTGTGTGTGTGGCATGGGATGCAACAGCCATAAAGTGCAAGAGAGAGAGAGACAGTGAGAGGAATAAGAAACAGACGGCGGAGGAAGAGATGGTAATGACGTGTGTCAATGTTTATTCTTTGTAAGTTGCATCGGAAATTGCGCTGAAAAGGCCCTGATTTTGTTTTGATTGGGTTCATTTGGGACCTTGTCACAAATATGATTTGAAAGAAAAAACAATTAACTTATTTAAAAGTTGCACTAAAAAAATTGAGGGCAACATATAGCACATGGACAATATGTCGAAACATGTCAAGTTAACATGTGGTGTTTCATTCACTTAATTATGCTGCAATATCCATGATACACACAGCTTGATTCCATAGCCAGAAATAGCAAGAGGATGACTACAGTCCCTCTGGCTATAAATAACCAGCTTCTATGAGGTCATACATACACACGCGCGCGCATGAAATTATATGGTTAGAATTTAGAAATATAAAAGGATGGAAATACAATAGATATTTAATTTACTCTGAAGTAGAATGTAAAACCTATTTCACTTCTTTCAAGTGGTATAAACATTAAAGGTAGAAAATGTGCAGTGTGTCAACCATATACATTCTGATACAATATTAAGTCAAAATCTGTGTCACGAAATAGTTTACACAAACATAATTATCATAGTAAGCCTACTATTTATTATTGTAGGCCTAGTCAAGCCTAATACTGTATGTAGAACTTTACTGTAATTTTGGTTGTCGATTAGTACTAAAACAATTTAAGATCCCTACTAAACTGAAAGTTCAGCATAGGTTGCGCCAATACAACCTTTAAACTGTATTTTTGCACCCATTGCATTTTATAGAGTGACTACGGGGCAGAGATTGCTTGTCTGTGTCAGGGAAGTATGGTATTTGTTGGCAACTCTTCCTTCTGTCAGCCAACAGACCGGGGAGGAAGCAGTCGAAGCATGTTCTCGTCCCTCCTTTGATAGACCAAACCGCCCTCCCTCTCTCCCACTCTCCCCACTCTCCGGCTATCCCTTTCCAGCGTGGATTATACATACGCTACTTTCCTTGCGACTAGGAAGCGCGAGAGGCTGCGAGCCTTTCAGGAATTGAACCCCAGGAAGAGCGCGACAGTATCGAACTATAAGTTTAAGCACCGTCGCGGTTTCCGTTCATCTTCATAGGGAAAACTTTTCTCCCTGGTTTCGAGGGATTCTGGCACTCTGGAGGTTTGGGTAACTCTGGAAGCGACAGAGTCGAGCCGGGTTGAAGGGCTGTGGCCATGGCCGGTGGTGGGGTGTCGCCGTTGGGGCTCGCGCCGCCGATGTGGTATCACCGGGACTTGAGTCGCGCGGCAGCCGAGGAGCTGCTGGCCCGGGCGGGCAGAGATGGAAGTTTCCTGGTGCGGGATAGCGAAAGTGTCAGCGGGGCTTATGCCTTATGTGTTCTGTAAGTATCTTCAAGGTAAAGCAAAGTTGAAGGTTCCACTTTTGTGCGAGGCCTTGGTTGACATTGCTAACAAAAGTTTAAGCAGCTAGTGGGTTCTAGTTGATCGTAAACATAATAATACCTGCGAACAACAACGTCCGCTACTTCTTCGTACGTCACGTCTGGGATATCAATGTTTACAACGAAGTACTAAAACGTAATAATACATGTTCATGGTTTGGAATCTTGTCTAGGCTACTGGGTTTGTTTACTCTCAGCGAACAGCAGACTGCCCCAGTCTACCCACTGGCTTCAGCGTGGCACACACACCACAGGGTTGTGCCTGTATTTTCCTTAAATGTGGTTGTCTGTAGGGCAAATTCAGAATGGCATAATCGTAAACTGACGATCATTTCATAGAGTTCATGGTAAATTAGCGTATTGCAACAGATAGGACATTTTATGGACCTATTTCTGTCATTATTGGCCATATCCTAACCAGTGTTAATATTTATACCGAATATATATATTTTTTTTTATAAACTGTAATTTCTGTGACCCATTACGAAGACTGTATGTGTGTGTGTGTGTCTGTGTGTTGAAACGTGTTCTCTCTCTCTCGCTCTCTCGGTTCCTTGCTAAAAATTTCATGACATGGGATTATTGGATATCGAATCAACGAATCATATCCCCTCGATAGATTGTGGTACCTTATCATCTTGTTTTCATCATATTTTATCTTGTTGTTAATGTCATCAGTCCATCGTTTTAGGGGTAAAACTACAACGAGGATTACAGTGTTACCTTTCCCTGTAAGATTAGATAATAGGTTTACGGTATGTATCAATTGATCTAGTAGGGAATTATTTTCAAATTCAAAGACTATGATTGATGCCTCCACCTATGGTTGCATGGTGGTCAACTCCCAGATAAAAGGTTCTGGGTTTGGCGACGTCCCCAGCATGCTTGGTTTTACCTGCACTGTAATGAATTACACCTACTCGGTCATTAAGTACTTGTTGTGTCCATTCACTGTAGGTCACTCTTAAATTATGAATTGCCCTTCATTAGAGAATAAGATGAACCAAAACCAAAACCAAAATTCATTGTTTATACACTGTTCCTGCTTATGAGCTGACAAGTTGACTAGACAATGATGTTAACATTCTAAGCCATAATAGGTAGCTCAATTCAAATGTCAATATGAACCAAACATCAATATTTTTATGCATTTCATTCAAAGTACTATAATAATGAAATGTAAAGTGCTTGTTAACATTTGCATTCGTGCAAATACAGAAAATGAACTTTTAGAGGCAGTAATTCAAAAATTGCTTCAAGACCTAACATTGACTATTGTATCCCTATCCCTAACCCTAACCCTGTATTACAAAATAATAATTTAAAATTAATTCTTTATATTCAGATGAACTTGAGACAACAAACTACAACTTTCCACAGATTTATAGGCTTCATATTATTAATAGGCTACAAACCTATAGTTGGTGTGGATGTGAGTGTGTATATTTGCATACTGACGTGCTTCTATTTAATTTAATATAGCTTTATGCAAAATGTATACTCATCTTGCTGAGTCGGTTCATAATGTCTTTAGCGCTACTTGCCCAAATTGTAAAGTATTACCCATTTCCTTATACTGCCAAGCACACTTATACTAGCACTACTGAATAGATTCTTTAAAGCACATTTGATAAAAAGGTCAGAAAATGTACGGATGGTGAGGAAGGTTTGAGGTTCATTGTCTTAATGTTTCCATTATGTCTACATGTAGTCCGTAGACACTTGGGTTCAAGTAATAACCTGGCATGACCAGCCGGCACCGCTAGGATGTTTCTTAGAGCGTATAGTGGATGCTGTGGGGGGTCTGTGGAGTGTGTGTGGATAGTACCCTATTGAGTGTATTGTGGATTTTGGATAAATCCTAGAGTGTACCGTAGATCTCTTGCTGAAGGGAAAACTGAGATTTAGCTAGCCAGCCAGGGGACCGTATCAATTGTGCTCAGGCTTGACCAACGCTGATCAACGACAGCATGCCATCCTTGCTTCCATGCAGCAGCCGTGGTCTTGGTGGCATGCTTTCACTTTGTGTTATCCCCAACTTGTTCCATGATGTAGTTGGTTACCACCTCTTGTCCTTTTTTATTCCCTATGAAGGATATTTGATCATATATATATAGGCATATAGCATTTTGGCTTCTGCTCCATAGGGCTTTGGCAACGTTCCTGAGCGGAAACATGTGCCTTCAGGAAGTTGAGGTTAATTGAATGGTGGTTTTTGAGGATTCCAGACCCGTCAACGGCGATACCTTTTAAAGGTAGGCCTGAACCAGATAGCTTCTTGTTGAATTAGGTTTTTAAAGGTAGGCCTGTACCAGATAGGTTCTTGTTACGTTAGGATTTTAAAGGGAGGCCTTTACCAGATAGCTTCTTGTTACGTTAGGTTTTTAAACATCGGCCTGTACCAGATAGCCTCTTGTAACGTATGGTTTTTAAAGGTAGGCCTGTACCAGATAGCTTCTTGTTACCTTCTTGTTACCTTGTTTTTTTTTAACGTTGGCCTAAAGTTAAAACACCAGATAGCTTCTTGTAACGATGGTTTGATGCCCACACATTTTAAATAATGCCATCAGGACAGTAATAGTGATGGCTTTGCTACTTGCTCTTGGTTATCAGATCTCACAGCAAGAAAGAGGTTTTCCAGCAGGGGTGTATCACCAACTCAGATAGTTTCTTGGTCTGCTTAAAAGAGAAGAGGTGCATTGTTTATATGAATGGTCGGCAGGTACCTAAACAGTAAGCACTGTGTGCAGTTGCAGAAGTGATGTAACCAAAAGTGTTTATTTGCTAAGGTGGTTATTTTTGTTTTCTCTCCCATGAATAATGTATCCCAAAAGGAGATTCTGAATGCAGGTCAACCAATGATGAGAGAGAGAGAGAGAGATAGAGAGAGAGAGAGAGAGAGAGAGAGAGAGAGAGAGAGAGAGAGAGAGAGAGAGAGAGAGAGAGAGAGAGAGAGAGAAAACACGTTTCAACATGTCACCTACTATCAGCGTGTCCCAGTAGTTTTTTGGACACTCAGGTGAGGCTATGCAGTATGGTAGTTTCCTGAGGGTGGGAATTGAATGATCAAAATACTGGCATATCTGGCCACATTCCAAACTTCAGAACTTTCATACACTTTTCATACACTTTCATTGAGCACTTTGATACATCCCACTCATAGGGCAAACCATTTTAGAAATGCTGATGTCAAAAGGGTGCCTTTAATGCCTCTTTTCTGGAGCACACTCATGGCTGATTAATTTGACGAGTAGGAAATGTAGTGGAATATTTCTCTCAACACTATCTCTTCTTAGCATGGACATGGGTTGGGGTACTGGCACAGACAGACAGAGGATTGGAGGTCTTGTTATGAAGTCCTGTTATAGGTTGGCATGAGGTTTGCTGTACGCTGTATGAGCCTCCCTAGAGTGGGAGGAGTGCGGGTGTTTTGCCCACAGCTGTTGCCTGTGTTGTTGGGAGGAGAGGAGATGGTCCTGCAAACAAACTTGGGATACAGGAAGTCAGCCAAGCAGTCCTTACCTCCAACACACATTCAACACCATTGTTTACAACACACACACACACACACACACACACACACACACACACACACACACACACACACACTTACACTTACACTTACACACGCACAACCTACGAGCCTTGGGCCTTTTCCAAAGTGACTCTTTAGTCTCTTATTTTTCTCTCGACTGTATCTCCTTGGCTATTTCTGTTACAAGTTAGCTGCTTCTTACTATTTACCCCCTAAGACACAAAATAGACAATACTATTTACCCCCTAAGACACAAAGAATGAAATCTCATCAGTTCTGGTTTCCTCCTCCAAGCAGGAAACGCACACACACACACACACACACACACACACACACACACACACACACACACACACACACACACACACACACACACACACACACACACACACACACACACACACACACACACACACACACACACACACGAACACACACCCGCACACGATACTGACCATGGCGGGGTCCGTTTCTGGCCCTGCTTTTTCGTTTCCAGAGCTGAGGCCGTGGTAGTCACTATTTGACTATTCGACTATTCGTCCATCTGCTGTTCTCAGATGGATGAGATCCAAAGTATCGGATCATAATAGGCAATCTGATATGTGGACAATGTCGACGCTACTGAGGAGGTTATAAGTGTGATTTTATTAGACCAAGGATTCTGAGGTGGCTGATTCGATACGCCTGTTTCATCGCGACGCTTTGAGTGCTCACGGAGCATGAAGATTCTGCACCTGTCATGTTGGGACTTTGCCATGGGCGGGTGAATGATTTGCAAAGCATTTGGGTGGCCATCGTGACCAGAAATGCAATGTCTAATGGTGTCTTGTCATCAGGGACATTATTTGTATATTGAGAGGGACTGGAACTGAACTTTAACGTGTATTAGGTTTCATATTGTTAATTGATGGAATGTTGAGATCAGCCTCTCCTCATTATCCTTCCACCAATGTTCATTATATTTCTCTAGCACAACCCCCCAACCCCCAAACACACACCTCCAGCTGTGTGGTGTTTTTACAGTAACCATATCTAGTCCCCAATCTCTCCCCAGCTAATAGCAGAGCTACTTCGAGAGCGTTTTATGTTCATTGTTTATTATTCTATGCTTTATAATAGAGATAGACCGATATGTTTTTTTCAGGGCCGATCCCGATACCGATTATTAGTAGTCAAGGGGGCCGATAACCGATATTTGGAGCCGATAATAATTTACAGAAAAAGGGAAAAGATTGGCGTCGGAATTTTGAATAATACAAACTCCAACTCTTAACTTCATTTATGAAGTTGTTTAATAAACACAACAGCTTATCAGATTTGCAACATAACACAATTTAAACAAATAAATGGCTCACTAAAATTTTCCTGAACTGAACTGAAATATTAATCTTTTACTTATCTTTCTTTTCAGTTCAAACAAAAACAAAAAGTGCAGGGTGTTCTAATGAAGTTAACTGAAAATTTAAATAAATAAATAGTTCCCTAGTTAAACAGCCTTTATTTTTTCTCAGACAGATGGTGCTTTGCTGTCAGTTTCTGCAGCTTCTCATGTGGCTTACACACACACACACACATACACACACACACACACACACACACACACACACACACACACACACACACACACACACACACACACACACACACACACACACACACACACACACACACACACACACACTCTGATTGGCTGTTACCCGTCGTGGCTCTGCGTGTAACCAGAGCGTGTAACCAATCAGATGGTGCTGTGGGTGGGACAATGCTGGAGACAGCGTAGTGACAGCAGACAGAGAGGCGCGGCTGCATCAGAGCCAAAATAACCCAGTTTTAAATTGATCTCTTATCGGCCGTCGGATCAAAAAAAAAGGCAGATGCCGATATGCGTCAAAATGCCGAATATCGGCGCCGATAATCGGTCGATCCCTACCTTATTATGCAACAACTTAAATGCGGCCAAGGGACTCAACGATATACCGAAGTTATTCAGCTTCCTAACAACTACATCCTAAACTAAATCACACAAACACACCAACACCCACACCCACAACTACAACCACATATTACGCACAAACACGCACATGCAAATACAGGATGCAGTGGGGTTTTGCATGTGCAGTGCAGCCATCCGCTGTCACGGTTGGTCGTAATGTGCGCACTCGCGTCGCAACCATACGGAACTTGTTGTGCTCTCTGTCCCATCATCCAAGATATTAATTTCTTCAGGCTCATAGAACCACAGATCTTGTAGTACTAGATCAGTATGTCCAGAGGTACTTGGCACCTTGTGATTATGAGAGGGTTTTAGTTCTAGATATTTTCAGATTTGACCCACATATATATATATATACACACAAATCAGGCACTTTTATGTTCTCCTGTCATTTTATTTGTCTCTTTTCTTCTAATGTACCATTACAATACTAGGCAAACACGTGCCTGCTGTCATGATAGACAGTAACAGGTTGATACCTCCCCCCCACCCCCACGCATGCACACACACACACGCACGCACGCACGCACGCACACACACACACACACACACACACACACACACACACACACACACACACACACACACACACACACACACACACACACAAACTTTCCCTCACTACTAACACTAACACCACCCACACACATCATTCGATAAAGGAATTTCCATGAAGGCCCGATTGAACAATAAACTCATGTTTTTGTGTCTCCTTTGGGTTGCTCTCCAGGTTTCAGAAGCATGTCCACACATACCGGATCCTCCCAGATGAAGAGGGCTTTCTAGCTGTCCAGGTATAACACACAGATGTAACACGTACACACACACACACACAGCCAATTGCTAGATCTGTGGTCAAGCTTTTGAATGTAAGGACAATCACTTTAAACAAGGCATTTGGTAGATGCTGCAATATCACTTCTTTAGCAGTGACAGATTAATCTCCACTGATACGTCTTCCTGATTAGTCATGCGCATGGTCACGCTGTTTTGCTGATGGTTTTGGGTCTGTGGGACCCATTCACACACTGCCTCGTGAGACTGCTCTGCATCTCTGTGACCTACTCATCAGGTCACACTAGTGGTGGGTGTGGCTGTCTGTCTGTATATATGTGGGGTACATGTAAGTGCATTACAGTGTGCACAAAAAAACCAGCACGCTTTAGTAGCAGCAGGCATGTGCTGATGTTTGTAGTTCACACACACACACACACACACACACACACACACACACACACACACACACACACACACACACACACACACACACACACACACACACATATACACACACACACACACACACACACAGCTGTCTCATTGTGCTTTGTGCCCAACAGCTGTGAAGTCCCCCCCACTTCTTTTTACACACACACACACACACACACACACACTGGCCTTAATCTATCTATGAACCGCCACAAGCACCACCACCTCACCCTGCCGCCCCGGTGCAGGCGTATGTCAGAGCAGCTTGTGATGATGTCTGGGTGAAGCCACAGTCCTCCCTCAGTCACAAGCCTTTAAAGCGCCTCTGGCTCCACTTGGGCTGGATTGGCTTGCACGCCACGTACAGCCCTAAAAGCCCACTGTAGTGTTCAAGGCCTGAGGAATGTCATGGCAACTTTTATTGTTTTGTTTTCATAATCAGGATCACGATTTACTTCAATCAGGTTGGGATATTTCTATGTTATCGCTAAAGTAAAAAACAAATAAGGTTTTTTTGTTTGACTATTTTGATCTCTCATTCCATTTATTTTTTAATCTCTTTATTTCATCATTGTCTTTTCATCTCTTTTTTTACTCTCTCTCTCTTCCTTTTTTATTCTCTCTCTCTCTCTCTCTCTCTCTCTCTCTCTCTCTCTCTCTCTCTCTCTCTCTCTCTCTCTCTCTCTCTCTCTCTCAGACATCTCAGGGTGTTCAGCCGAAGCGGTTCAAGACTCTGCCAGAGTTGGTGCTGCTGTACCTCCAGCCCAGCCAAGGTCTGGTCTCCACACTGCTCTACCCAGTGGACAGAGAAGAGAGTGCACTCAGCGATGACCGGGACTATTCAGGTGCATACTACTACTCTCTCTCTGTGCAAGTATCTCTATCTCTCTTTCTCATCTCTCTTTGTGTGTGTCTGTCTCTGTTCTCTCTCTTGCTCTCTTTATCTCTCTCCAATTTCTCATGTCTCAGTGTCTCCTTCTCTCTCTCCATCTTGATCTTTCTCCCTCACTCTGTCTTTCTCCCTCACATTCACACACACACACACACACACACACACACACACACACACACACACACACACACACACACACACACACACACACACACACACACATTTACTTCCTGCGCTCTGCAATTGATCCCGAGATGTTTAATTTCCGAGTGTCCCTTTGACAGATGGGGAGGATGAGAAGCCCCCCCTCCCACCCCGCTCTGCTTCCACTTCCACCCCCACTGGACCAGAAACACCCACTGAGAGGTATCCCCACCCCATTCAAAAATGCACAAATGACATGTTTTGTACAGAGATACCTACCTGAGATGAGTTCTTGCATAGGTGCCGTTGTGTATCTGCTAGTGAAAGATTTTGTGGTAAAGAAAACATTGGTAATATGCTAAGCACAGAAGTCAGCCTGTGTAGCAACACAGGCCATGCGATGGTGGGGCCATGGTGAATGAATGATGAACGATGATTACACCTTTTACATGACCTCGTTTCACCCACACACATTGTCATTCATTTTCATCAATGTCTCTCTGTCTCTCTACCTCTCTCTCGATCCCTCGCACATTCTCTCGCTCTCGGCTGTCTCCATGCATTCACAAGTCTTCCGTTCTGCCAGAGACCCCCCTCTCTGAAAGGCAGACACCACATCCTGTTGAAAACCACATTGCACAGATAATAAAGGGCCTGTTGGAAGGGGATTTGTGTGCATGTGTATTTTTGTGTTGGCTTGGTAGATCTGCCTTCTTTATGGCATGTGTTTGGCCCACCAAACCTCTCCCTTTGGGAAGCCTTAAGTTTACAAAGATTGAATAGCATCACCACACCGGCCAGAAGCTGTTCCCTTATCAGATAGCCCTGCTGTAGGCTGATGATGTTACTCTTTTATTGAAATTGACGAAATGGCGATAATATGCTTGTGAAACTAACCGTAGCTGACAAAGCTTTTTTGCAGTTTCAGAAACCACTTGCGCCACAAACCAGGAAATACCTGGTTTAAAGTCAGTGGCGCGTTGTTCAGATGCTATTTTAAGGGCGCATGCATAATGTTGCTTGTGTACCTCGTGCATACACTTTGCTTCTCTCATCTTCCTAGCCACACATTCTTGGTAAATTATTTGGGAAAGAACAGCTGATACAGCGGTAATAAGTTGCACTTTTAAATCAATGCATCTGCCAACACCGTACAGCAAACACATATTTTCTTGACACAGACATCGTGTACATGCCCATAACTTTTAGGGTTGATGTGTATTTGATCATGAGAAAACATTGTTTTACCGCGAGTGAGTATTAAAAAGAATGAATGAATGCGGGCGCGCGTGTGTGTATGTGTAAAATAATTAATGAATGCGGGCGCGTGTGTGTGCGTCCATCTGTTTAAACACACGCAAACTAAACACGTAACGCAGAATACAGTCCATGGCAATGTATATTAACGGGGGGACACATGCATATTAGGAACACAAGTCGATAACGATAATGCATACAATACTGATAAGAAACAATGTTTATAATGCATTGCGTGTATCATTAAATAGAACCATAGTTACCGCATATCATATGTTATATTATATAACTTTTCTTTGCCGAAATTTATTTGAGGACTCAGTATTTCTGAAGTTGTGGAAGAAAACCTTATTCCATGTGTGAATTAGGCCATATTATTTGGCCATAAACTGAGCCATTTGAAGTTTGAAATTCATGTGCGTCTGTCTCATCGGAGACTGCAGACGTGCTGTCAAAATATGAACTCGTCAGATTCAAATGCGCTCATGGCTCTTAAAGGGGATGGGAGCTGGCACTCTCATTGGTTTATTGCACGTTATGCCCAAACCACACCTACGGGTAATAAGGCTACTTCAGACCAACCCTTTTTAGATTTGCTCCGGGCGCAAGAGTAATTTTTTGCGCCGGTAAATTAGCGACATCGCCATAGAACCGCCCACAAAGCTACTCGCTTCTCACTTGCGTTTCAGACCGTTAAAATAGGGCCCTGTGTGTTCCTGACTCCACAGATGCACTTTATACATGCTAAAAATAAAACACGCAAAACTCCTGCCTTCGCATGTCAATTTCTATGGCTTCCTGCAATTATTTATTTCTGCTCTGAAGGTAAATACAGTAACCAAATCCTTTAAAAAGTCCTGGAGTTGCTCCACTTTTTGGTACAACATACACCCATATATCTCTTAAGTGTAAATGTCTCCATCTTCAAAGTCTCTTGTCAGTGTGGAATTTCCTTACAACAGAAACAACTCACGACTGAGTTGTTTCTCTGATTGTTGTTTGTATTGTATCAGATTGTCAATGTCTGAGGACCTTGAGTTGCGTTCCATTCACACTTTGTCTGCCTCTGTCTCTGTATGTGTTAGCCCTCCGGCGGCTAACGGTCTTAGCACCATTTCCCATGAGTACCTGAAGGGCAGCTATGCTCTTGACCTGGAAGCAGTCAAGCAGGGGGCCTGTGCCCTGCCCCACCTCAACAAAACCCTGGTCTCCTCCTGCAAACGCCTCAACGGGTGAGCCAACGATGGAAACACCCAATGTTTACACGCAGAACAGACTTAGGGATACAACGCAGACTTAAATAGAAGAAGAGTTGGTGTTATTACTTGACCTGAGCAGGTAGAGCATTAACCAGTCAGGATATAGAAATATATATATATATATATATATATATATTTCAACAAAATATTCACACATAAAAATGTAAACTGTGTCTCTTACTTCTAACTGAGATCATTCTGAATTAATTTTCATTATTCAGTTATATAAACACACTGAACTCATTCCCGCTCCTCCTCTCACACTCACAGGGAGGTGGATAAGGTTTTGTCTGGCCTGGAGATCCTTTCCAAGGTCTTCGATCAGCAAAGTGCTTTCATGGTCTCCAAGATGATCCAACAGGTAGGCCATGTAGAATATTACTTACTTTAATTATTTCCCAAGATATTTCCAACTTCTATGTCTTCTGATACTATTTGTCTTAGAGGAAGTCAGAAACCGGTTGGTCTGAAACTTGAGTCACAAACTAGGTTTCTTTGTTTTCTGTGTGTGGGGTCACGTCTGTGTGCTATCGTGCTTTACTTCAGCTTCCCCATATGCTGGCATGACACACACACACACACACGCACACATGCCTATGGGGTAGGCCATAGGCACGCGTGTGTGAATCACGAGGCCACTGCAGGTCCTTGGAGTTTGTGTGTGTTTCTCTTGTTTTCCTCTAGGCAATAATGCCCATGTTACTTTCCTCCTAAACAGATTTCTTCTATTTTATCTGTTATCTCTTTCCTTCTCCTCATACACCATCCATCAGATGTTTGTTTATTATTTCTGTTCGCCAGTCTGTGAATCAGGGTGGAGACCAGGAGCTGGAGAACCTTGTGACCAAACTGGCCATCCTTAAAGACCTGCTGTCGTCCATAGAGAAGAAGGTACATGGCCAGATCCTGACCTTTGCCTGCACCCTCTCTCCCTTTTGCTCCCTCTCCTCTTTTTTTATTATCTCTAAGTCTCTCCAGCTCAGTCATACAGGCTCACAAACACTCAACAGTCAGATAACCCGTACTCATCCATGTAGAGGTTGTTGGTTCAAGGTCCAGGGTTTGTTTGTGACACCAAAACCTATAATCTATCAAGGAGGATAATCTAAAATAGTGGATCGTTATTCCCTGTAATCTTCCCCTTTACGAAATACCAAATCATAGTTATTATTTTCATCCCGTCCACTGGTCGACTTAAAGAGGCGGCTATAAGATGTTTAAGGCCTTCCTGCTCGCCCCTGTGTCCCCTCTGCTGTAATTCTGTCACCGGACTGTCCAAGTGGACAAGTATGGCAAGTCGAGGGGAGATGACCTTGGGAGGTCTTTGTTGTGGGGGGGGGAGGGGAATTCCATCCCTCTTATAGCCATTGAAATAACCCTGGAAAGTTCTACATGCAATATTTTTTACATTTTATGATAATTATGCAATAGTAAGTAACGGTATTGATGTCCTTGTGCAGAAAGTTTTAGAAGCTGAGAAGCTGGAAGATTGTGCAACAGTAGAGTACCAACCAATTGTTGTCCATTTCCATTACCCTAATTACCCTTAACATACCAAGCATTTGAGATCGACAAACCATTCTCAACCCTTATGAATCTCAGCCCCAGTGTGAGACCAGACCTCGCCCCCTCTTGCTCGGTGTGTGGGATGTTTAGCCCCTCAGAGGGAAGGAAATGCCCCCCCCCCCCCCCCCACACACACACACCGCTAAATGTGTCCAACTCCTCTCCGCCACTCTTCCTAGAGCACATCCAGGAAAAAGGAAATGGGGCCTTTTGTTTTCTTTACGCAATTCCAACACAGTGGTTTGTTTGGGCGGATGACGAGCTTTACGTCACTCAGGCAGAGTCTCGCGGACGTGCGGACGCAGAAAGTAGGAATCTGGCCATACAGTGGCTCACGGGCCACTGTCTCTAGCTCCCGGTGAGGATCTCTGTTCTTCCCATAACTACCATACGTCTAGAGGCCTTCTCTCTTTTCCTTCACTCCATCCTTTTCATGCACAGTGTTTGTGTATGGAGCACCCCTACTACTGCTCATACTCTAGCACCGTGTGTTACAGATTAAGATAATATAATATGAACTAGAAAATGCATTTCCTGCAGAAAATGCGGTGAGTGCTGTAGCACAAAGTGAGGTTGAAAATATTTTTTAATAAAACCACATAGATTAAGACATAAAGAAACGTTAAATGGCTTAAATCTAGTGAAGGGATTTGAACAAAAGTTCAAATGTCTAAATGGAGTAAACAATGTAAACATGCACATCAGTTAAGAAAAAGTAAATGTTTGGAAACAAATAAAGTGACAGCTGAATGAAAAGCGCAAAGCAATGCTAAAAATGCAGACATGTAAAATGAATTAAACTAAGGTATCTGAAAGGTCAAATTAATTGCCCTGCACTGCTGGTGTGTGTGTGTTTAAGAGAATAGCGAGCCGTGCGTGATTAAAAGTAGCCCAATAGAGCGGGAAAAACCGCCCAATCTTGCCACACTGCTGAACGTCCTCACGCTCCAGCGTCAACGTAAATCAATGAGACCAACTGAAAACGAAGCCGGTATGAAACTAAAACGAAAGTCACGTATGTAACTACGGTTCTATGAATTCTGGATGACCGCCAGAGGCAGTGCTTAACACTGGATGTTATCCATCGCGCATGCGCAGGTAGAGTATTTAATATCAACAAAGTCACACGTGACCGGGGATGATGTCGGGCTGCCCATCTATATAAGCCCACGTCACTCTCCAAGATGTCCCTTCAGAATCTTCTCGCAAGATTCCGAGTGACAGAGAACTCTGGCGGTCATCCAGAATTTATAGAACCGTAGTTACATACGTAACTCTCGTTCTATTTCATTCTTACTGACTGCCAGAGGCACTGCTTAACACTGGATGTCTATTACCAACGTATTCACGAGGAATCCTGTACCCACCTATTAGGAAGGGCCTGAGGGTTCCTGAAAAACAGCTGCAGCCACATACATTGACCCTGTAAAATCGGGCAAAGGTGCACGCTGAAGCCGCCTCTGTGTGGACAGCGCTTGCCCCTTCCTCGGGCCCCCGTAGCAGACAAACAGGCCATCAGACTGGCGAACACCAGCAGTTTCCTGTATGTTACATCTCAAGGCTCTCAGCGGGCAAAGTAGTTCTGCTGAACTAGCTTACTCATTTCAGTGGCGCCTGATCCAGGGGCTCAAACGGGGGCTCCACAAAGACCCTTAAAGTGGAAGCAGCTTCCTTTCCAGTAAGGAATCACAGTTCTATTTCATTCTTACTGACTGCCAGAGGCAGTGATTAACACTGGATGTTATCCATCGCGCATGCGCAGGTCGAGTATTTAAAGGTCCCATGGCATGCTGCTTTATGGATGCTTTAATATAGATATTAGTAGGCACCAAACACAGTAGTTGAAGACGTTCACGAAATTCAGCCGTGGTGCAGAATTACAGCCACTACCAGCCAGTCGCACATTGAGCTTTCCCCAAATGCGCCGTTTCTGTGTCTGTAGCTTGAATGCAAATGAGGAGGAGAGAGGCGGGTCAAGGAGGAGGGTGGGGGTGTGGCCCTGAGCAGCTTGCAGCCACGGTGTGCGCTCTGTTTACAGTGGATGTATCGCAATGGCGAGGCGCACACAGCCTTTAGCCGTGCTCTGTAAATATTCTAGAACATACGGGAGTCCTGGAGCTCTATATCTAAATAATATCAGGCACCACCGCCTCCTGCAGCGCCAAGGTGGTGGTCCCTCGGCAGCTGGAAGCGGGGCTTAAGCGGGAGACATTCGCGGCCAACAATCCCTTTCTCCTCCATGCTGTGGTTCATGTATTTCAGGGAGTCAAAGCCAAAGTTCCTTTCCCCCAAGTCATTCTCAACCATGGCTGAGGTAGACCCCACTACGAGTCTCGTTGTGGAAATACCAGAGACGAGAGTCTGACGTGTTATGCGCCATAACACCAACAGCAGAATGGCTATCCAAATAACAAGGAAGTGTACAACACTTGCGTTACAGTCCTGGAGCTCTTTATCTAAATAATATCATATAATACATAGATATCTATATCATATAATACATATTATCATTGCCAAAAGCTGTGCACGCCTCCAGACGATCTTATGAATCACAAACGAATTTGTCGGGTTCTCCGACGTCTCTGGTTCTTTCACTTCCCCATCAATCTGAAGTAGACTGAACCGCGCGCTGCCTGCTGTCGGCTGCCCGCTGCCGGGCGGTGGTGCCTCGCGGCAACCGGTGGGAGGCAGCATATCGCAGTTCATGTACTTCAGGGAGTCAAAGCCAAAGTTCCTTTCCCCCAATTCCTTCTCAATCATGGCTGAGATAACCCCAACTACAGTCTCGTTGTGGAAATACAGGAGACGTGTTATGCGCCATAACACAAACAGCAAACACTTGCGATACAGTGTGTGTAATCACACACACACGTGGAGATTGCACGGCCGTGTCTCATTGGCGGGCCAAATTCTCTGGGTGGGCAAGGCAGAGAAAGGGGATGAGTTTAGATCCTTTAGGGCGACATATGGGACCACATTCCAAATCAGCGCGCTTGAGCCTCCGTTTTTTCAAAGGCAAGCAAAACACCTAGTGCTCGTTTTACACCGAACGCAAGTTTTAGCCACTGGGGGACCATAGGCAGGCTAGGGGAACTCATATTTATGTTAGAAAACCTCATAAAGTGAGTGATTTTCATGCCATGGGACCTTTAATATCAACAAAGTCACACGTGACCGGGGATGACGTCGGGCCGCCCGTCTATATAAGCCCACGTCACTCTGTTAAAAAAAGATAGTATTTTAAAAGTAGAATATCTTAAAAAGTATAAAATATTTTAAAAATCTGAAAAGAAGCGCGCGATTCCAAGCTATGCTGAATATTTTAAAATTCGAATGGAGTCTCTAGGTGAGAAATTGAGGAAGGAGATAGGTCCCAAAGTTTGTAGAGAATAATAAAGAGGAAAGAAAGAATAAAACTTATGAAGAACAATAGTTGAGCACTGCATGCAGCACTCACCTAATTACCCGTTTATATCGAATATATTGTAAGGTATCTACAATTATGTTTTTCTGTCTCCGCAGGCTCTCAAAGCACTCCAGGAAATGAGTTTGACGTCTCCTTGCTCTCTGCCTCCTCTCTCCACACGCCAAAGCAAAGCCATCCCTGTACAGGCCTTTGAGGTACACACGCATGCTCACACACACACATTCACACAACATATTTGATGTTCAATGTTGTGGGCTGCTGTTCTTCTGCTTTGATACTTGCGGTGCATACAGATTATCAACAAACCCTCAAAATGTATATTGAAACTGAATGAATGTCAAGTACTTGTGGCTCTCTTGAAAAGACGTAACTACCAACGTGCTGGCGGTAAGCTCCATTTATACAACAGTCATCCCTAGTCAATCAGAGTTTAAACTAGGCAATGAGGTCATCAATTTCTCCACATTTTACTGGGACCTTTTTCAGTGTGCGACAACACGCAAACAACACCCGACGAAAGTACTTCTGAGACCCAGTAAATAGAAATCAGCCTTTGGTCTCAACTGTTCAATAGTTCAGTCAGTTGACTCTAGTTGCTCTTCTAGTTTGATACCCAAGGGCCAAACCCCCGATTGACACATATCCTCTCAACCACTTCCACGCTGGTATGTTGTTGTCCCTCTCAATTAATTGCATCTCCACAGACACACACAGACAAACACTCAGGCACACTGAGGCAGTGTGCCTGAGATGAACCCATTTATTGTTGAAGTGTAGGATGAGCCTCCCCCCCCCTCACAGAGGAGCTGTTAGTGAGTCATGTGAGCACAAGGACTACCTAAAAAAAAATGCTCTTCACAAAGAAGATGCACTTTTAGCTTCCCCCTCCCTCTGTGTCTGTTGGTTTGTGTGTTTGTGTTTGTTCGCAAGCAATGCTGTGTGCTTATGTGGATGTGATGACCCCTGGAATCAATGTCGGGGATAAGAACATGGACGCAGGTGCAACATAAAGGAAGGGTATGGTGGAGGGTATGGTTTCTGCGTTCAAATGAACTTGTACAAGGAAAGACGGACACAGAATGAGCACCAAGAGGAGGACATGAGAAATGGAATTAGTCATTACGGTATGTTCCTCTGATTTGCCACTGACTTCCTGTTTGCACAGGAAGTGGTGGTGGGCTGAAGAGCAAGAGAAAGGTGGCAAACAATACATTTGTTTAATAATTGGTTTAAGCCGAAATCCAGTTTGAAACAGGACTTTGTATATATTTGTAGATTAAGATATGATGTTTGGACACTTTCCTGAGGTTCAAAACCTATCCAACCATAAATGATTCTGTAGTTCTGCTAAGATGCCCCCTGGTGGGGAGGCCATGGTGTGCCCTGTAAACGCATGGAAAAGCTCTATACCCCTCTCTCTCATCTCTTATCTAAAGGGTGTGTGGGTCTGGCTGTGGGAGTGGTTGTGTGTGCATGTTCTCTGAAAGTCTTTATAATCACCAGACCTGGCTTTGTGGAGTTTGGCTGCTATCCAGGGCCAGCCTTATGGTTAGGGTATGAACAGAAGCTGATCATAATGTGTGTGTGTGTGTGTGTGTATTTCCTCACCAACGCAGGTGAAGCTGGACGGCTGTTTGGCAGAGCTGGCCAAGATAGGGAAGAGCCAGAAGCACACTCTGTCTGTGGACGTGGAGGGGGGGAGGATGGTGGTAATGAAGAAGGTCAAGGACAGCCAGGAGGACTGGACCACCTTCACCCACGACAAGAGTGAGTAACGCCCCTCACGTACACACCCGCTCACACCCACACATTCACATTGCGAGTTGCTTCTGTGTTTTCAACCTGGATTTGAGTTTTACTTAGCGTTGCAAACTTTATTGTCAATCAAAGAATATTGTACGTCTTTGCCATGTTTCAATGGTACTATTACTATTGACTATTATACAACAGTTTGTTCCGGCCAAGTTATTTGATTGGACAAGAGGCATTCCATGAGGGCTGATATAGAGTATAACAGCACTGGGACTTTTAACTATACATGTATCACTCCGCTTTACAGATGTTCTAATAACCTTTAATGTTATCAACTGTCTTTATGTACCTAAGATAGCTAGTGTGTTTATGTGTTGCTTGGCAAAAGTTCAGTCCCAGTCTATTTGTGTTGGCGGAGCCAAATAAATCATTAAATAAACAAACAGATCATAATCTGTTGTTGCTTATTACTGTTAACTAATAATTGGTGCTTGTAGAACTGTTGTACAAAAGCAATATCACTCTCGAGGTCAATGCTTTCGTGTGATATAGCTTAATTGATTGCTCCCTTTGTCAATTTTGTTTTTTAAACATACAACGCTCCCTCTGGCTCCCTATCCACCACCCCGTGGTTCTGTCTCACTCTCTGGACGTGCCTCTCTCTCTCTGGTCCCTCCCGCGCTCCCTGTCCCTGATCTGCTCGCCCTCCCTCTGTGTGTGCCAGTCCGTCAGCTGATCAAGTCACAGCGGGTCCAGAATAAGCTGGGCATTGTGTTTGAGAAGGAAAAGGACAAGAGCCAGAGGAAAGACTTCATCTTCGCCAGTGCCAAGGTATGTGCATGACATGCGCACACACACACACACACACACACACACACACACACACACACACACACACACACACACACACACACACACACACACAAGGGCACATGTATACTGTCACGCGAATACATGTTATAGTGTAATACATTTACAATTTTGTAAATGTATACAACGCTTTTTTTTACTTACAAATGCATGTATAGAAGCTACCGTGTGTTTGTGTGTGTGCGTGTGCGCGCGCGTGTGTGTGTGTATAGCGGAGAGGAAGCTGTACAGACTTCGCATGAAGATATTGTTGCAATTTGATATAGTTTAAAACAATGCTTTCCTAAGGTCTGTAATTAAAAGAGAACAGGTTCAAAAACATTCCGATAGATAGATAGTTAAATATTTCTAAAGTGTAATAAGTAATATTTACGATGATTCAGAAGAAAAAGTCTTTCTGTCCCTTTAATGTAATGTTGCTTAGTGCTCATGCTATCAAGTGTTTTCCAGCTGACCGTTATTGATGTCTGTGTTTCTCAATCCCCGCCATCTCACATCATTACGCGTCGTTGTGATGTTTTTCAGAAGCGCGAGGCCTTTTGTCAATTGCTGCAGTTGATGAAAAATAAACATTCCAACCAAGACGAGCCAGACATGATTTCAATCTTCATAGGCACCTGGAACATGGGTAGGACTCACTCACTCACTCACTCACTCACTCACTCACTCACTCACTCTCTCACTCTCACTCACTCTCTCACTCTCACTCACTCACTCACTCACTCACTCACTCACTCGCTCGCCTCCTGACCTGACCCACGGCCGTAGTCAGAGACTCAACCAGAGGTATGAACCCCTCTCTAGGCTCGGTTCCCGCGCCCAAGGCCATGAGCTCGTGGGTGCTGTGTCGCGGCCTGGGCAAGACCCTGGACGAGATGACGGTGACCATACCCCACGACCTGTACGTGTTCGGGACCCAGGAGAACTCCATGTGCGACCGCGAGTGGGTGGAGTCCATCCGCGCCGGCCTGAAGGACCAGACGGACCTGGAGTACAAGCCGGTGGGTCCGGGGGTCTGAGTGGATGATGCTGGAGTGGCGGTAGCTCAGGAGGTAGAGCGGGTTGGCTGATAACCGCGAGGTTGCTAGGTCAATCCCCGGCTCCTCCTAGCTGAGTGTCCAGGTGTCCCTGAGCAAGGCACCTAACCCTAACTGCTCCAGACGGGCTGGCTGCTGCCATGCATGGTTGACTCCACCGTCGGTGTGTGAATGTGTGCATGAATGGGTGAATGTCAGGCAATATTGTAAAGAGCTTTTGATAAAAGCGCTATATAAATGCAGTCCATTTACCATCTATCATATGCTGGGTCACACCCCACTCTAGAAGGTTGATTAAGGTTGGTGAACATCGATCGGACATGTGGCCAACAAGATACATCACCTGACGACGGCAATGGGTATATTGCGCCCTGGCCTGGTGTTGCTGTGGTGCTATGGTGTGGTAGTTCACAAGCACCTAAAGACAAAGTTGGTTTCAATGGTGCCTTTTATTTTGTGGGAGAAGGGTGAACTTTTCCCCGTAAAAACAAAAAAGCTGTTCCATGTACATAGCAACACTTGGTTTCTATGTACGGAAGGTGAATCAATGTAAACAGAAAGTTTCCATTAACCAGACTAACGGAAGACAATGGTAGACTAGCCAAAACTAGCAGTTCCAGCCGAGCGCTCTTTGCCCCTTACCACACGCGCTCCTCTTCCTGTGTGATGACAGATCGCCGTGCAGACGCTGTGGAACATCAAGATCGCCGTGCTGGTGAAACCCGAGCATGAGAACCGCATCAGCCACGTGGGCGTGTCCAGCGTCAAGACTGGCATCGCCAACACGCTGGGTAACGACCGCAGTGCCATTCCCGCCCAAGCACATGCGATCACACACGAACACACACACACACACACACACACACACACACACACACACACACACACACACACACGTGATGTGTTAAGTTTTATTCTTGGGCTTCCTGCTGATTCATGCTGATTTTACAAAATACAAATTCATTGTTGCTGGTCGTTTCCTAGGTAACAAAGGGGCTGTAGGGGTGTCCTTCATGTTCAACGGAACATCTTTTGGGTTTGTCAACTGCCACCTGACCTCAGGGAATGAGAAGATTGCCAGGTAGGCACCCATGCACACATACACGTACACACACGTGCACAGATTCAACCACCAGAACCAGAATTGTCTACATGCTGCACTGTTAAAATACAATATAAACAGACTACCATTTCATGCTGCAAATAAGATCAGGTTCAGAACATATTAAAACAGGTGCTTCCTGAAGTCGATCCGCTGTTTTGAATCCGTGGCTTTCTTCTATAGGAGGAACCAGAACTACCTAGACATCCTACGGCTGCTGTCGCTGGGCGACAAACAGTTGAGCTCCTTCGACATCTCGCTGCGCTTCACACACCTCTTCTGGCTGGGAGACCTCAACTACCGGCTGGACATGGACATCCAGGTGGAGCACACGCACCACACACACCAGTCAGAGTTATCCAGACATTTGACTCACTGACGTCTCAAGGAAGTTCCCTTCGCGCTGTCTGTCTGTCTTCCTCCCTCTCTCACTGCTGATGCTACGATGTTTACTTGATGATTCATCGTTTTCATTATGATTGTCGCGCGTGCGTGCGTGTGTGTGTGTGTGTGTGTGTGTGTGTGTGTGTGTGTGTGTGTGTGTGCGTGTGCGTGTGCGTGTGCGTGTGCGTGCGTGCGTGCGCAGGAGATCCTGAACTACATCAACAGGAAGGAGTTTGACCCCCTGCTGAAGGTGGACCAGCTCAACCTGGAGAGGGAGAAGAACAAGGTGTTCCTCCGCTTCGGTCAGTACACCCGTCTGTCTGTCTGTCTGTCCGTTCCACTCTTCTCGGTTGTGGCGCAATATACAGGAGCTTATATCCTGTATATCCCCCCTCCCATGTGGCTCAAGTGACACCCAGTTTGGCAGTTTGTCAAACAGAAGGTTTCCAGGTGGTAACCACGTCATAAGCCGGAGCCAGAACAAACACTGGCCAGGCCCGTCGTCTCGGTGCTCTCTGTAGTCGACGCGTGTAATTAGAAGCTGGTTGTGTGAAACCCTGCAGTGGAAGAGGAGATCTCCTACCCGCCCACCTACCGCTACGAACGGGGCTCCAGGGACACCTACGTCTGGCAGAAGCAGAAGGCCACTGGGGTGGGTCCGCAGTACACACACACACGCATACACACTCGCACTCCAGCCATCTCCCTCCAGCAGCCGCACCCAACCGGTGGCCCGGGACCGGGGTCGTGACCTCGGTGTGGGGGCGCGGCCTGTCGCCGCGGTGTGGAGCCAGAGGCCAGGGACGTCCCCTCAAACGATGTCACCGTTTTGACCTGAGTCCCCTGTTATAAAAGCACTTTATACATTTTCAAAGATGCTATAAGGATAGTGTTTATTATTACTATTATTATTACTATTGCTATATACTCTTATTGTTTTTATTATGATTATTAATATGAAAAGGATGTTGGCGTACTAGCATCAACATTGTGTATTTCCTGTGTCTGTGTGTGTCTCTATCTCACACCTCCATGCCTGTCCCCTCTCTGGTCCTCAGATGAGGACCAACGTCCCGTCGTGGTGTGACCGGATCCTGTGGAAGTCCTACCCTGAGACACACATCGTCTGCAACTCCTACGGTGAGACCCGCTCTGCAGGATATCATATATATCACAACTTGTTTGTAGAAATGTAACAACAACAGTGCCGCACTGTGAGTCCGTCTGTAAAGGGATTGTTTTTGTTATATTCTCCCCCTGTGTCGTGTCAGGCTGTACAGATGACATCGTGACCAGTGACCACTCCCCAGTGTTCGCGACCTTCGAGGTGGGGGTGACGTCTCAGTTTGTCTCCAAGAAAGGTACATGGCTGAAATCCCACGTCCACTTTGTCTCAATGTCTCTTGATCCTTTAGGTCTATCAAAATCTGTGTGTCCGTATGTCTGTATGTCTTACCCTTTCTTTTAGTGCTAAGCTTGGTGTTAACTGCGTGTCCAACCCATGGTTTCTGTTTCTTCCTCTTCATCTGTGGGGTTCCCCAGGTCTGCCCAAGACTTCGGAGCAGGCCTACATAGAGTTTGAGAGCATCGAGGCCATCGTGAAGACGGCTAGCAGAACCAAGTTCTTCATTGAGTTTTACTCCACTTGTCTGGAAGGTGAGGGCTACAGAAACACACACCTATGTCCATGGGCTCGAAGGGGTTCAAGGATACACAAATTTGCCCAAAAAAAAAGTGATAATGATCAAGGTTTAATCAAAGAGAAGTTACCCCCCCCCCACACCCCTCAATGGGTTCCCTGGTGGATCAGGAAATGATGAATGATTGATTGTTCTGTCTTCGTCTTAATCTGCATCACTCTCTCTCGTCCTCCTCCTCCCATTCTGTCCACCCCCAGGCCGTCAGTATGCTAGTGTGTTGTGCGTTCTCCTGCCCTGCACCTCCTCTGCCCCTTTTTGCCATGTTGTGTTCAATATAAATGCCGTCTTATAACCTCCCTGCATCTCCCCCATGCTCCTCTTCCCCCACCTCCCTCCTTTGGTTCAACTAAACCTCACCTGACCACCCCTCTCTGCCCCACTCCTCTCTCTCTCTCTCTCTCTCTCTCTCTCTCTCTCTCTCTCTCTCTCTCTCTCTCTCTCTCTCTCTCTCTCTCTCTCTCTCTCTGTGTGTCCCCCTCTTTCTCTCACCCCTCCCTACAGAGTTCAAGAAGAGCTATGAGAACGACACCCAGAGCAGTGACAACGTCAACTTCCTCCGCGTGGGCTGGTCCAATAAGCAGCTCACCACCCTGAAGCCCCTCCTCTCTGAGATCGAGTACCTGCAGGACCAGCACCTGCTGCTCACCGTCAAGTCCCTGGACGGCTACGAGTCCTATGGTGGGGTTACAGTGCTGTGTGTGTGTGACTGTGATGACTGTGTGTGTGACTATGTAAGCAGAAGAATAGTATGTATGTATTTTTTAACTGGAATTATTGTGTTATGAATAAAACCTATACAGAATAATTCTGACTTAGTTAACTCATTTAACTAAGTCCTTTTCTCTGTTGATTTTGTGCATTTGCATACCTTGGAGGAAATGGGGTTGAATGTGTAAACCAATTATTGTGTTTTAAGGCATGTAAGGCATGATTGTATTGTGTCACAGAGAGGCTTGACGTGTTTTTGTGTCTGTGTGTGTGTGTGTGTGTGTGTATCTCCCTGTGTGTGTGTGTGTGTGCGTGTGCGTCTCTCGTCCACCAGGAGAATGTGTGTTGGCCCTGAAGTCGATGATCGGCAGCACGCCGCAGCAGTTCCACACGTACCTGTCCCACCGCGGCGAGGAGACGGGCAACATCCGCGGCTCCATGAGGGTCCGCGTGCCCTCCGAGAGGATGGGCACCCGGGAGCGGCTCTACGGTAACAAGGCTGTCACGCACCATGTGACCCTGCGGAACGCACTGCCATTGGTCCATTTTATACCCCGGAATAACCGTTGAATAAATGTGTTGTGTATGAAGATAGAGTGTATATGGTGTGGAGGTAGTCCAGTGGTTAGGGGGTTTATCTCCTGGTTGGAAGGTTCTGGGTCAAATATCTAACTGCTTTCTAATGATATGAATCTATCAAAAAAAGCTGTTATTCAAGAGACGCTTCCTGCTGAGCAAAGGGACCGTTTTTGTCATATCTTTGCGCAGATGAGCTACATTCTGAGCTGGGTCCTGAGCTGTGTTCTGAGCTGGGTTCTGAGCTGCGTTCTGAGTTGGGTTCTGAGCTGTGTTCTGAGCTGCCTTCTGATCTGGGTTCTGATATGGGCTCTGAGCTGGTTCTGAGCTGCGTTCTGAGCTGCATTCTGATCTTGGTTCTGAGCTGGTTCTGAACTGCGTTCTGAACTGCGTTCTGAGCTGCGTTCTGAGCTGCATTCTGAGCTGCGTTCTGAGCTGCGTTCTGAGCTGGGTTCTGACCTGTGTTCTGACCTGCGTTCTTGTGCTTGTGTTTCAGAGTGGATCAGTGTGGATAAAGACGACGCCGGTGGTCCCAAAGGCAAATCCACCCTGCTGCCCCGATCCGGACACGAATACGTCAAGTCTGTACACTCTCCTTTCATATTTCAATGAATCTATATCAATACTTATCAGACCTGCTTATACTCCGACCGTCACTGTGTGTTGCCGCTGGGCCTAAGCTGTGCTCCTGCTGATGTGCTGTGTGGGGCTGTGTGTTTGGAAGCAGGCCATCGCAGGGCCGCAAGCCTCTAGGAACAGAGCTGGGGAGGGTCAGCGAGGAAGGGGAGAGGAACACCAAGGAGGAGACTGCTACTAGGTAAACACACACACACAAACACACACACACACACACACACACACACACACACACACACACACACACACACACACACACACACACACACACACACACACACACACACACACACACACACACACACACAAACTAATGCTACTGCTGTGTGTGTGTGTGTCTCTAAGGTCCAAGCAGCCAGAGTCTCCCGACGACCCGTCGTCGTGTAAGAACAGCTACAACAACCCCGCCTACTACATCCTGGAGGGCGTCCCCAACCAATCAGCAGCGGTGGCCATGCTGCCGGAGCTCCTCCCGTCTACTTCCCTCGCCAACGCCCCGGCGGCCAAGCCCTCCGCCCCCTCGGCGCTGCCTCGCGCCAAGCCCGCCTCCGGCCCCCCCCATGGGCCCCCGGGCTCCCGCAGCAGGCCCCCAGTGGTCCTCTCCGTCGTCCGCACCATCAGCGAGGAGCCGTGCCCGGAGGAGGAGGGCGGCGGCGGCGGCGTGGTCCCGGGCCCGACTGCCGCCCCGGTGGGGAGCTCTCTGAACCGCCCGCCCCCGGACTTCCCCCCTCCCCCGCTGCCCAAAGGCGCCCCGGATATGGCCGTGGAGGGCCCCTTCGCCAAGCCCCGCCCCCAATTCCCCGACCTGGCCGAGGTGCGCATCGCCCCCGTCGCCTCGGCGCCGTTCGCCCTGGGGGAGGGCTACCAGAGAGGAGGGGGAGGAGGGGGAGGAGCTCTGGACGACCAGTCCTGCTCGGTGCTGCAGATGGCCAAAACCATGAGCGAGAGCGAGTTCTCTGGACAGACCCCCCGGGCCCCCTCGGCCCCGCCCCTCATGCGGGGGCCCGTTCTGGGGCTGGGGCTGGACGTGTGCCGCACCTTCCCCCCGAGACACCCCATCCCAGAGAGCATCGCCGAGGACACGCCTGAGGAGGTAGATGTAGTAGCTAGTGCTAGTTAGCCGTAGCTGCAGTAACAGACGCCCCTCTCTGTTGGAGTGAGACTGTGTTTAAAGGTTAAACTGACTTTAAACCGCTCTCTGTGGGAGTCAGACTGTGTATAAAAGGTTAAACTGACTTTAAACCGCTCTCTGTGGGAGTCAGACTGTGTATAAAAGGTTAAACTGACTTTAAACCGCTCTCTGTGGGAGTCAGACTGTGTATAAAAGGTTAAACTGACTTTAAACCGCTCTCTGTGGGAGTCAGACTGTGTATAAAAGGTTAAACTGACTTGAAACCGCTCTCTGTGGGAGTCAGACTGTGTATAATAGGTTCAACTGACTTTCGATGTGCACGTTCGTGGAAGCTATGAAGCTAATACACTTGGGCGGCCAGCCGAGGTAGAGTGTGTGGGAAACGCTAAATAAGGACCCTACTGGATTACTGATAATTAAATGACTGACTGGAAGTGATGGGGTAAAGGAGATATGACGCCATTTACATGCAACCTCATGAAAATTTAACAGACCGTAACCTTGACTAAATCTGTTGATTTCTCTTGGTTTGAACATGGTTGAGAGCAATTACAAAATGTGAGTACACAGCTCAACAAAATGTATAACCTGGGTCAAGTCCTTTTTTGACTTATTTTAGATATACCTGCAAGACTATCTATAACAGAATTATTCTGCTATCAATGTGCGGTTCCTGTCAGACACAACCAGAAGAATCATATGCTAATACAACAATTCCTGACATTCCCGCAAGAAAGACAACTACACCAGACTGGCCAACAGAGCGTCCATTGACTGTGGTGTTTTTGGTGCCCTCTGCAGGTTCGTTGGGGCAGCAGCAGCTCATCACTGTCGGTGGGAGAGTCCTCCGTCGGGGAGTGGCTCCAGAGGCTGGGCTTGGAGCGCTATGAGAAGGGCCTTCTGCACAACGGCTGGGACGACCTGGAATTCCTCAGGTACACATGCTTAGAAACCAGCAATTCAAAATGGATGGGTTCACACCAAGAATGTACACTATTTGAGTCAATTAGCAGACGCTTTTATTCAAATTCACTAACCGTGAATTCAGATGTATACAAGAAGCATGTAGAGGTCAGGCCTAATGCGCTACATGTAGGCTGCAGACTCGGGCGATCGAACACGCTTGCGTGCACTTTTCTGTCTCAGATACATACATACATACATACATACATACATACATATACCTATATAATATTAGATATTTTACTGAAGTGATATCAAATTGCATTCTTATTAAACAAGGATGGTTTCCATAAATGATCCTTTTTTCCTCCTCTGCAATATCGTACCCAACGCCCGTCTAATCTGTGATCCCCTCACACCTCTCTCCAGTGACATCACCGAGGAGGACCTGGAGGAGGCCGGGGTCCTAGATCCCGCCCACAAGCACATCCTGCTGGAGAGCCTGAGGCAGCAGAACCAATGAGATTAAGCCCCCTCCAACCGGGGACCCTGGTCCATCTGGTAACGGCTAGGGCCCAAGCTGGGGCAACATGCCAGCTCCCAGAACCAGAGTGAACCCGACGGAGCTGGACTGGGTGTCAATGTAGGCCAGGCAATTGCACTTCGTTTCTTTTCTGTTCAGTGGACACGTGTTGAACCGATACCATGTCCCCATCCCCCATGCTGTCATTACCAGCCCCTGTCAGACAGGGGCGGGGCTACCAGTGACACGGGTTTTGGACCATTCGCAGATGGCGAGAGGCTGCCGACTTGAATCCCACTACATCTTGCCCTGACCCCGACCCTCCCACTCTTCACCGCCGAGCCTGACCTGCTGGAGTCCATACCCCATGTGCTGAAGCTTCTCCTGAGAAACGTAGCCTACCTCCGAGGATAACTGTGTTGAATGTTCAAAGACCTTCAACCTGAGCGCAGCCATGAGGGAAGGGTTTGTCATCGGGAGAGAAGAACTACACATTGTGCCACCCAGAGTCTGAAACCTCAGCCAACACCCCCCCCCCTCCCCTCTCCTTTACCCCCGCCCCCACTGAAGAGCCTGAGTTTATGACGTTGTAGACTCTTAATCCTCCAGGCCCGGCCTCTGGATGACTGATGGCCTGAGGCCAGGCCTGGCCCCCAGCACCCCCTGGCTGGACTCCGCCCAAGCCTGAGGAGGGGCCTCCCACACAGACAGAGCTACTGTAAACGATACCTTTTGATCCCGTTATTCAGACAATGGAAATTTATGTCTGTTTTCTCCTTTTTTTAATATTGATTCAGTGTCTCTGCATGTATTTATGGCCCAAAGTATTTTTTGTTCTGTTTTGTTTCCGTTTTTTTCAAGATAAAGGGATTATTATTGAGCAAACAAACCAAACTATCACTGTGAGAGAATTGTAGAAGCTGTTTTATGTGCTGACTGATCTTCTTAAGGTCAAACACATTTCTTTTCACACAACGATAAGTTCCTCAGAAAACAAATAATTGTATTTGGCCAGAGAGGAATTATTAATCTTCTTTACGATTTAAAGATCAGTATAATCTTGAATCTACTTATTATTATTATACTTGCTGTTGAGTTCCATGACGTGGAGTTCCAGGCTTTTTAAGTCACCCTTTAACAGACTTTGAATTTAAGTAACATGTATTTCAGAATTGATTTACACAAGTAAGGATATAAATGTTCTTGCAGTTGTTGGATTTGACCAACAGGTGGCGCCGCTATTCCAGAAACCTTCTCAATAGAGGTCAAAGTGGAACTAGAGGGAAATTAACGCAACCAAAACAAGATAACAAAAGGATTTGTACTTAATAATTTACTGTTCGATTTTTTTTTGTTTCACATGAATATGCGTTGCTAATTAAGTCTTTCTTCAAGACTAAATATCCTGCCATTATTGCAATGAAACCAGAAGACTGAATCATACTTTGTGTTTTCAAGGGACATAATCCATAACTACCTAGGTTGTTTCATCACAATTCTGTGATACTTTGGGTAAAATACACCCATAGTGTCCACAATTCTTACCTTCCTTCTGTTATTTTTAAACCACACACACACAACATATTACATTCATCAATCTAACCTTACTGAGGATAATTTTAGTTCAGTGATTTAGTTCAGTGAGAAAGGTTTGTTTTCTTCAACTTTACATCCATTTGTTCTGGCCATCCTCTGTAGCAATAGGCCTTTGTTTTTTGATTGCAATGCAGTTTTGTTAAGTGCCTGTGTGTCATTGCATCTTAAGTTGCCATATAGAGAATATTTTTCCAATTGCTGTGTGTGTGTGTGTGTGTGTGTGTGTGTCTTCTGTGTCTGTGTGTGCTCTGTTCTCTCCATCCATTTTTTACACTGTACTGTTATAGCTCCTTGCTTGTACTTTAGTTGTTTTAACTTAATGACCGTGACTGTTATGTGACGTTATTTTTTCCCCAAATAAAACCTAATGTTTGCTTCATCTAAACATTTCTTAAATCTATTTGGTCTATTTTAAATTATTTGATGCATTCCCTGTCTACTTTTGGTGTTTGTTTTCTTTTTCTTTGAAAAACATTTGTAATAATTTAAACATTGGGCCCATTAGTTATCTTTAATAAATAACAGTGCCCATTTCTCCAGGATTGTGTGTCATGTGTTGTAGGCCTACAGTGGATTATTATGGAGGTGGTAGCCTAGTATCTGTTCAGTCTGGCTATACACTAAACTCCACTACACACACAAAGCCCATTTTAAAGAAGGACAGCAATTCAATTTCTTTTGGGCCCACCCTACACAGCCGTCTTCAGCCCTGCTTTTAGTGGTTTCAAGGTTTTGTGACATTTGAAGGTCTCTTCAGTTCTTTTCAGAGCCAATGTGTTGCTTTTACCAGTTTGGCTTTGTTGTTTTCGTATTTATGGTTGCAGCCATCCATGGGTAAATCGAGATATGACATGATTGGCCAGCCCAAACTGTTAGGGTCTTCCTTCAGGCTCTCCTGGGCCAGCGGAGAACTGCTGACGAGAGTCAAAAGACAAACTGGAAATCCAACCATGAGGAACCGATGGCATTTATTCTGCAGAACTGAGCAGCAACCATCTGCAGAAGCTGATTAACTGCCCTCAGGATTCCACAAAGAACACATGAAGTGTTGTGTGTCTCCATGACTCCAATGCTGCTGAAACTGCCCTCAACACCATATTTTGACCCCAAAATCTCTAGGGTTGATGCATGGGAGACCAAAAAAAGAGTGATGTAAAGGAAATCCCTGCTGTTGACTAAGTCGCAGACAGCACAGTTATGTAGATATCGAGGTTATGGATGGGAGAGGCCTTCCACCTGAACCATCTGTCCAATTCCGCTAAGTGATGTCGGCCAGACACGCAGAGATGCATGCCTCTACCTTGATTTCAGACCATTAAAAACAAATAAGTTGTGTCATCCTCGAAGCTGTTGTAGGATAGGCCACCAGGTGATTGAATGAGCCAGTGACTTGGTGTACAGACCGAAGAGGATAGGACCCAGGACAGAATCCAGGGGGACCCAAGTAGTGAGACAACAAGGGTCGGACACGGATGATCATACCCAGGTTACCCTGTGGATCCATTCCGTGAGGTATGTTGTGGACAGGAAGAGGGCGGAGCCTGAGACTCCCAGTTGTGCGAGGTCTCAGAGGAGGAGCCGGTGGTTCACTGTGTCAGTCTGCTGAGAGGTCCTGCAGAATGACAGAGGAGGAGAGACGTTAAGTGGCCTTCCCTGAATCCAGACTGGTGAGGGTCCAGAAGGCTGTTCTGGTGAAGGTATGCAGCAGTGAGTTCGGAAAAGAGGGCAGAGAATATATTCTTGCATGTTAACTGATGCTTGATGTTGACTTCTGTGCTCAAGGGCATTTCTAGGCCTAAAGGGTCGCCTAGAGTGCCACCTGGGAGGGCGCCAATTGTATACACCCATATATATATATATATACATATATTTGTATATTTGAATTATTCAATTCAATTCAGTTCAACCAAATGTTGCATTTGCTGCACTCCAAGCAGTTTTCAATTCCGAAAAATCAATTTGGTTTCTGTGAGATGAAGGCGAAGGCCGGTGGGGAAGGGGCTGTGGGTGGACGGTCAGTGCAGCAGTTGGCAGTTCATTTGGTGAAATGTTCCGTCTGACCTGAGCTCGAGCCTATAGATCAAAGCCACCGGGGGTGCAGTTTAGGAAAAATAGTCACATTTTATGCTGCACTTTTATTTATTTTGTGTCATGTTATAATGGTAAAATTGAAAAGGTTTTTCTTTTTTTGGTAGATGGTTTGGGTTAGCATTATGGTTTGCAACTTTGCTGTCTACTTAGTAATTTGTAGTTCAAATGTATTCTCCATTTACTGATATTCTTTTCAGTCTGGTTTCCCTGACTGCAACAGAACCATCTCACTGATGTGGCTCATGCTGGCATTGAGTTATTATTTCTAACAGATCCTTTTCTAAATAAGTGTAATGGGTACTTCAGTTTGTTTCTTTGTTTGAAGGTTCTGTACAGTATGGGAATGAATATGGCCCTACGTACGAGCAGAACTTTGACCCTTCAACACCTCCTCAAGTGGTAGGGAAATGTTTTTTTGTGGTGTGTCGACCCTCCTAGTTTTGATCTGTTGTAACTGTTTGATAGAGGATCCTGATGATGACATACATTTGGCTGTTTGTTGTCATATATAAAAGGATAGTAAGGGTGGTGGGGTCAAAAGCCGGTGTATTGTACGGTTTGCAGATAATGATCCATGACACTGTTTCCATGCAGGAGATCTCTACCTGAGTGTGTGTGGAGATGGCTGGTTTAACCTGTGCACACTGACTACTCAATGTGTAACAGGTGTGCAGCCTTACCCAGCCCAGAGTCCAATCAGACTCGGGCCAGGTGAGGCTGCCTAAACCAGCCATCATCCGCACACACTCCACAATAGTTATGTATAATAGTTTTTACAACTTAGGCCCAGTCAACAAAATGTAATATGTGAGAGAGTAGAAGTATTCTGCTGCTGTCTGCTGTAGAGGTTTCTGTCCCACATCATGTATAGAACAAAGTTGATCCACCTCAGTCACCCTATGAACCTTCCCCTTCAACTTGACCAAATCCTAATCCTAACTTAATACCTAAACGTAACCATCTCTAACCTTAATTTATTTAACTATCTTTAACCTAATATCTAAACATGAACATCGGTAACCAAATATCCAAACTTAACAATGACCTAAACTTTACTATTTCTAACTTTTTTACCTACAACTAACCATCCATAATCTTGTACCAAAAGTGGAACTTTTACAAACTACCTAAACCAAAATGTCCCTGTTGTTTGAAGAATACCTGGCAGGTCGGCACCCCCATTTCATTGAAGGAATTTGTATTCAGTCAAAATAGAAATGGAAAAACAAAATACTGTTGACTATTGCAAGATGTCAAAAAAAGAATCAGATCATTGAGCAGTCTGAGTAGTGCTTCCATAATGTACATTTATTAGAATATGTAGGGTAGTGCTATATCTTCTCATTCACTAGAGCTCTCATCACTTCATCATTGAATGGAAATACTGGACATAAAGACAGGCGCTTGAATGAAATACATTTTTAGATCAACGTGGGGAAGAAAAAAATCTACCTATTTATATTACTAATTACAGGATTACCTTTCAAGTAACAAGGGGTCTGTGTAGCGGTTCAAAAAAGATCTGCATGTTGGTCAAAATAAAATATTAATAAATACACTAGTTTGCATTTTAAGTACATATGCGGCTTTCCCTTCAACGTATCAAATTTCAGACCTGCCCCCATGACGACCGATAAAAGAAGAAACTAACGCAAGGCAACATTAACTACAAACAATTGCTCTTTTGATGGAGGATCGGCAACAGCAATACAAGGGAGCGTGGAACAATTGTCGTTATTCTGTGTGAAGACTGCTAAACATTAGTGAAGATGCCATGGAACGTTGGTGTTTTTGTCATACTGCCCATGTGTCAGCCTTGTTTGTGAAGAGAAAAATAGACGACGATTGTTGGGTATTTGCACAAAATCTGTGTGTGTGCCAGGAGCTGCAAAGAAAATACAAAACATTATAATCCATGTGCCACCAAATTGAAACAGACAATGAAGTTATTGCACACATATCATGAAATGCTATTTAAAGAATGGCAATCAAATAGAGATATTATGTTTCAAAGGTTTTTTTGGAAGATAAAACTCCTATACCAAATTAAGGCAAAGCATCATAACAGACTGGTCTGAAACTACTCTGAGGGCAAGATGGTCAAACTGGGTTACCAGCCTTCTGTACAAGTCCTGTTAGGCTGTCAGGAATGTGCAGCTCTGTCTGCAACTGGGAAAACACCATAGAGCTACCATTCCGTAATCTATAGGTAAAAACGTGAGGTGACTGACAACAATGGATTTAGTTTTGAAAATTGCGTGTGTGTTTGTGTGTGTGTGTGTGTGTTTGTGTGTGTGTGTGTTTCTGTATATTTGTGTGTGTGTGTGTGTGTGTGTGTGTGTGTGTGTGTGTGTGTGTGTGTGCGTGTGTATATACGTGTTCTTTTATGCGTGCATGTTCGTGTGTGTGCATGTGTGTGTGTGTGTTTGTTTGTGTGTGCATGTTCGTGTGTGTGTGTGTGTGTGTGTGTGTGTTTCGTACATACTTCAACAGTTTTGATTAAAGTGCCCGTGGGAGATGGGTGGGAGGGAGAGAGGGTGTGAGAGACCCATTAGGGATTGGGAAGAGAGATGATGAGGGAACGAGAGGGATAAGGCAGAGAGTGGGGGTGGGGGATGAGCAAGGGGGAACGAGAAGGAATGGAAGTGATGGGACAAGAGAGGATGAGGATGAGAGAGGAAAGGAGATTGACAGAGAAAGGGTGAGGGTGTTTGCTTTTGAGGGGATGGAAAGGGGTTGGGGGGATGACTTGGCCTTGATACAGTAAAGACCAGGCGGATGGGAAGAAGACAGAGAGAAAGGAGGAAGAGGGGTCTGGTGAGGGAGGAGTGTTTCCTGAACCTAATTGGATTTAGGAGTGGCCGTGTTTTGCCCGAGACAGGGTTTAGGGTACCCTGGTGGGACCGGTTGGTGGGGGGGGGGTCTCCTCCTGGGGTGTCTCCCAGGGGCTTAGAGGAAGTGGTGTTCTGCTTGCAACAGTATGCCTTTTGTCTCCTGGTGGGGGTGGGCTTGTGTTTAGCTAGCTGCTTAACACTCGGAGCTCACTGCCATTCTCAGCTACTGTCACTCGGAATTGGCGTGGAGGGGTGTGCGTGTGTGTGTGTGTGTGTGTGTGTGGGGGTTTGTGTGTGTGACATATCCTAAGTGCGCTTTCTCCGCACCGCAAACCATTCAACAGCTTGATGTGGTAGAGGGACGGAGACAGAGAGCGCGCGTGCCAGAGAGAGAGAGAGAACCCGACAGCAGAGTGTGGGAGTGTGGTTGTGTCTGCGTGCGCCATGTACGCGAATGTATGCATATCACCTTCACAGTGAATCGAGGTGTGCATGTCCCAGGGCAGGATGCATATCCTTTAACACACACACACACACACACACCTCATGAGAGCTTTTTGTGGGGTTGCGTCAAGGGGCCTGTACAGGAATTCTTTATACAATTTTAAATAGAGTGGACCGCTCAGTGTCTCTCGTCAACCTATCATCTTTTCTTCTTCTTCAGAGGTCGAACCATCGCTATTCATATTAGACATAATTAGACATAATAACATATTGGTATTATTCAGTCCTTTGTGAGAAACGTCTGAGTCTTCTGTTTCCATCACAAGAGGGGGAAAGGGCGGGGTGGGGGGGGGGGGTGGGCATGTGTCCACTATAACTGAAGGGGTGGGGGGCTGGGGTCGGTGGGTGCTGGACACGTGCACTGCATGTTTAGAGAGTTTTCGATCCCGTTGCTGACACAACGGCAATCAAACTCATCACCGACCTGTGATTTTCTTCAATCTCTGGGTCTTTGCAAGAATTTCACAGCCTGTTGTTGTTGTTGCCGTTGTTGTTGCCGTTGTAGTTGTTGCCGTTGTTGTTGTGGATCTGTTGCTGCAGGATGCTGAAACCAGTGACGTCACTGCAGTACATAACCGTCGATTCAGGGGAGTCCTGTTGTAAGTGGGTTTCGCCCGTATACCCAACCCTAACCCCAATCCACAAAACCTATACAAAATCATGTTCCTCAACCAACCAATCAACCGCCCACAGAGCCTCTCTGGCCCTATGCGTGTGTGGCGTGTCTCTGTGTGCTTCAGAACAGGTTCGTCTTGAGGGACGGGTTGGGTTTTCTGTGGAAAGAGGACAGCACGCCTGCGAAGGGCCCGGTCATGCTGTCTGCCGGCTGCCAGGCCTTCAGAATCTCCTGCGTCTGGACGGCGGGCTGGGCCATGGCCGGGTTGGAGGGCCCCAGGCTGGGCCAGCTGGGGGCCTTCAGCCCCTGGAGCACCGGGGAGCTGGAAGTGTTTGCGTAGCCGCTGTTGGGAGGCACGGGGCTGGGGCTCAGGCTGGCGGGGCTGCCCATATTCCCATTGGCTGAGCCCGGCAGGGAGGCGGTGCTGTCGGGCGTGGGGCTGCAGGTGGACTCCTTGGACTCGTCGTCGTCGGAGGAGGAGCGGTGGTCCCCGGGCTTCTTGCCCGCAGAGCTGCTGCTGCTGGTGGAGCTGCCGGCGCTGCCCCCCGAGCTGTTGGCGTTGGACTTGGCGTTGGCGGCGCGCTCCTGCTTGCGGAACTTGGCGCGTCTGTTCTGAAACCAGACCTGATGCACGGATAGCAAAAAACAAGATGAGGGATTAATGAGACGTTTCATGGGCCTGAAGCACGTTAAATAATGTTTTTATGGGAATTGTATTTCATCATGTGGTGGGATTTATTTGGTTTAATTCCAATGGTGGGATTTTATTGATTTTTATAGCATAACAATTCCATAGGCCTGCCTATTGTTTTGTTGTTATTTTATGCATCTGGCTTTAAACCCTTACCTGCACGCGGGCCTCTGTGAGATCGATCTTCAGCGCTAGTTCCTCGCGCGTGTAGATATCTGGGTAGTGGGTTTCCGCGAACACGCGCTCAAGCTCCTTCAACTGCGAGCTCGTGAAGGTCGTTCTGATGCGCCGCTGCTTCCGCTTCTCGTTCAGGCCGGAAGGGTCCGAGAAGAATTTGTAGGGAACTAAGGAAAAAGAACGTCAAGAAGGGGAAACATGAATGACCTCACTTCATTAAGCCACGCGAGACCATCATGGGCTTAGATGGGAGCGGGACCCTTGTGGTATGTGAGGAGAAATGTGGTTGATATAAATCCATTACAATGTTTGGACATACTCAATCATAATTAAAGTAGTCAAATTAAATATATAAGAATAAGTTTTGTTTTTTTCTACAAAGACGAATATAATGACACGGTAAATTTTGACCTATATGATAGGCTAGGCCTAAATGAAATCACATCAATAGCCTTCATGAAGGAAATAACCCATAGAAACAATTGAAGAATGTACAAAACTATAGATTTACAATGTGTTACTCCTGACTGTAACGAAACAATAACATAATAATCTGTTAATGATCGACACAGCTTTCCCAGCGACATGCCTCCAGAATGTGTGCGGCTTGATATTATTAAATGTGGTTTGTCTAAATGTTTAAATGTTCTGGCGATATCTATGTGAAAAATAAACATGTGTAAGGAAAGAGATACCGCAGATGAACATTAAATATGATGCGCATATTATCGTGGATGTTTGTCGGGATGAGCGCCACCCCATTCGCCTATATGAAATATGTTTTTATTTATGCGGCTGATGTTATTTTTGCTTCGAGAAAAATGAATAATATCTCATAATTAATGAAAATGTATGTTTTTATGTTTTTTGTAGGTTTGGAATTTGGGACCAGGGGAACACGGTTGATTGCCACATTCCCGGACAGCCGGGTCCGACCAGTTGGTTTGGTGGCGCAGCAACATGATGCGTAATTATTCCACAATGTTGTGACGTTGGGCACATTTTTATTAGCTTTTATTTGAATTAATAATTATTCCACAATGTTGTGACGTTGGGCACAATTTTATTAGCTTTTATTTGAATTCCTTGTTTCCTCCTTGTTCGGATGTAATGGACACAGATTAGCCTGAGATCGGCATCATCATAGTCAGAGTCACTCATCATTTAACTCATCATAGTTAAATGATGAGTTTTCCTTCCTTATCCCTTCCCTTATCTTGTAATTGAAAGTTGATGGACTAATATAATTTCGAATGATATAAAATGCAGATATGCATTTTAGCCTAATTTAATTAATTCAGGTTTAGCGAATTTACTATGAACCTAAAAACACAAGGAACAGACAAAACCAAAAGGCCTACATCATATTACATTGACCAAATATATTATCAATATTGCATTAATTCGCAATCAAAGTAAATAAACGGACAATGCAGAAAATTGTTACTAACACCATTTTACCAACTATTTCTCACGACTCCGATGGTGCTTAAAGTGACAGCAGATTTCAACCCAAACAAACCCGAAGCATAACGGGACCGAACGGAACACATCGTACCTGTGGAGTAAGGGGTGGGCTGGTGCTCGCGCAGGGCCCCCAGGGTGCAGCTGGCCGTGCTGAGCGGGGTGCAGCCCGGGTTGGAGAAGGGCCCGCTCCGGATGGGGTTGTACTGGAACGAGCTGGCCTGGCTGCACGAGCTGAAGTCCGCATAGGCCGACGCCTCCATCGCGGCCATGCACGAGTCGTAGGAGTTCAGGTACGAGTAATCCATCTTATACATCGAAGGTCAGCGAGTGACACCCACGAGTATTTCAAACCAGACGCGCACGATTTGAGAATTAAAAACGAAAAGATTCGTCTAGGAAACAGTGTTTTTTTTTTGGGGGGGGGGGGGGATATGCCGTTGTCTTTGAACGCTGGTCGAAATGTCTCTATTTCCAGCAAGGTCTCCTGCTACTGCGCTCTCCTCGGCTCGACTCGGTCCTCCGTCCCCTCGGATCTCTTCTCCTTGTCTTCTCTGAGACGCAGTTGTTCTTCCTTTAGCTTGATACAATTATCCAGAAATTGCCCCCCCTCCTGTTTCAGTGTTAAGCGTCTTGCTTAAAGGTTGTTATTCTCATGCTTTCTCCTCGTCCAGGTTATTCTCTCTGTGCGTCTGTGTGTGTCCGTGTCTCTCCTGCTCCTGTTTGACAGCGCACTGTGCTGCTGCCCCGCGCGGCGCTTATAATAAACTTTGGTGGAGAGCGAGACAATAGCGAGGCGGTGGTCTTTTTCCATGACAATGCCTCGAGAGTCTATTGGGGGGGCACAGCCAGTGATCGCTGACACGGACGGCCCCCTTGCAACGCGCGCACCACTGCGCATGCGTGGGGAGGCTTGGAGCCTTGGTCGCCATGATGGAAGCGCAGGTACAGCCTATAGCTCGTGCGGGCCGATGACTTGAGATACCTTGAGGTGTTTTGTATGTAGACTTATTATTTCTAACCGCATGTTATTTGTTGGGCTATAGGTATAACCCTTTGAACGTGCAGATTATTATTATAATTAGATGGCGCAGGGGCGCAGCCAAGTAATGCTCGAATGCTTGATATCCAATGTCGCCCCAGAATTACAAAGTTATAAGGTGGATTTAATTGTTGGCCTGTTTAATTGCTGTTTATACGGTTTGGTTTGACATCAATTTATTTATTTGAAGATCAAACGTAACAGGCTGTTTTCATAAGTGGCACATCGTCCAAACGGTGTTCATATGTGAGGTGGGTTCTGGCTCCCGGTAGGATTCCTGATATTAAAAGCTTGATTTGTTGATTCCTATCTATTTTACGAAGATGTCACCCAAGTGAGCGTCAGTTTGATGTAAGACCAGGGAGAGGAGACTGCGGGCTGCGAAGGAGCACCTCGGACAAGTGGCGACTGCGACCGACTAACCATAAATGCATTGACGCCCCATCAATTGGTTTAAGTTTATTGTGCAGTGTCACACGATGTGATAAGTCATATTCCACACGGCCCACAAAACACTCAGGGCTTGAAAAACATGAAGGGACGAGCAGGGCATTTATAGGGAGCCCATCATTGCTCAAGTCTCCAGTTGGGGTATTTAGCTTCACAGTTGTTCGGCCGGATATTCGATCTTGGACCCGTTTTTATGGAATTAAAATGCTTTTTGTTACCGAATAAATCCCACTAAATAATGTAATCCGCAAAATAAAATTATCGTGTATACGCACAAACGGTAAATTGATTACGTTTGTAAGGCCTTACCACATGTGCGGCTCGCGCGCGCGTGTGTGTGTGTGCGTGTGTATGTGTGTGCACGTGCGAGTGAACAATACATTAATGGGGTTTAAAATGTGCACTCTTGGCTCGGACACCCCAGTGGCTCTACGCGCCATAATACCATTACGCCACCGCACGGACTCACGCGCGAGCGCTGCTTCGCCGCCACGAGGATCCGTAGCCCTTAAATGTTTGTGGCAGTTGAATAAAAAAACGGTTATCGATTAAATTAAAATTGTAGGCTTGTTTAAAAAATTAGTGCATTTAGCCCGAATTGTTGTTAAACCCTATTTATTTTGCTCAATGGATTTTATATTATTATGGATCATGTTATTGTTCTCAATGCACCACTCTAATTCAGTGTTCAACTTATTTATCATTCATATTCGATCATGTTTATTATTAATTGCGTGTTTATGCTTTAGCTCGAAATTGAATCAGAAGACGAGCCAAATTATAGCTATTCTAATTAAATGGGAGTTTAATACGTGTCTGTTTCTTCACTCTGCAAAAATGCCCTATTGGTAAGATATAAATAATTAGCCAATCATAATTCCGATATGATCCCGTGCCTCGCGCAGGTTTTCAGCCAAGGCCCGCGCTCGTTTCGCTCCCGCGTTTTGGGGATTCTTTGGGAATGCACGTGAGATCAAAGTGAAATGTTTCCTGGTCCTGCTCACCATTCCCCTCATACAATAAGCATATCTGAAAGCTGCACAGTCTGTTGGATAGCACGTCCCGTCTGCTCGGGTTCAGAGGTGAGTTTACCAAAAAAGTTAAACAGTTTCAAAGTTAAACTGCCCGGTCCTTGTTTCTGCTCCCCAAAAGAGCAGCAGCGACCCCAGGCCTCTTCGCTGGTGACTTAATCCCTTCAAAGGGTGGTCGTCTTCTCCCCCAAGCCCATAATCCGTCCTCCGACGCTGGGGGACCATAGTGGAGGGTTTAACTTTGGACTTTTGAATTCATGGGCGATTTAACGGAAACAGTAACGAAGATCATTTAGATTCATGACGTCTGAGTCAACAGCACGAGGGACAATGGTCACAAGAGGATCCTCGAGATCCCTAAGAGCGACCCTATGATATATCAAACCCTATGAGTGATCAGGCCCGAGGTTTCGGGGTTCGGAGAAGATGTGAACCTAACGAAGAGACTGAAACCCCATCTTACACATAGAACGAATGTGCGTCAAGTTTAACCCTTTGTCCCAGTGTTTATCGACTTTAATTCAAATAAAAACGAAAGCCATATTTTCGGATGATTATTGTTGAATTGTACTATTGTTTCGGTGAGATGTAAACTGACTTAAGTGAAAACGAACAATGAATTTCTTTTGCCATTGTATCAGAAAGCATCTAATTTCAAAGAACGAGAAGCTATGATAAAATAATTGAATTCCCAGGAATCACCTTCTCTGCTCCGGCTATCCCCCTTGACGATAATTATTTTGGAAGGTCGTCTTCCAGTTCCCGGGGATTGAAGACTGACCACCTCCATTACACACTCCGGCAAAGAGGCGCTCTGAGGGTCGTATGGGGAGGAGTGATGCGGGGTGAATGCAGATAGCCCTAAAATAATGCACGGGTGTGATTGAAAGATATGGATGGGATTGGAAACGGCTGGATGGACATATGATGGATACACATGACGGATGATGGCTACATGACGGATGATGGATACAGGTAGGAGAAGGATGTCGTCATATGGGGCCAAGGGACCAAAAAAAAAATAGGGCAGTGACAACATTGTGGTTTAAAGAAAAGCCTCGCGGGAGGCCCAACCGGTTTATGTCCTGTGGCACGCGGTGGTGGTCTGGAGAGCAAGAGGAGCTGTCAATCAAATGGGAGCCTGCAAAGATCCATCACGCGCTTCGAATCGTGGAAGAATAGGGCGCGCCATGTTGCACCCGACTCATGTGGGCCCTATTGATGGCCCGGGTCGTGTACCGGCCTCAATGTGAAGTGAACCACGTTTACACCGCCTTTAACAAGCGACGTACAATCATTTAATCAATAAAACGAAAATGTATTACATTTGTTATTTTTCAGCATTTAGTAAAAAAAAGTAACAAACGGGAACAAAGGTAACCGTTGGTGTTTGGCAGTTCAAATAATGTGTTCAAATAATATAAAGCCCTGCAGGAGAAACTGATCACACCTCCCCAAACACTAATAATTAAAAAATATAAAAGTATATAGCCCTATATTTGTCTATAGGCCCATCTTTATGCATAATTCCTAAAGGTAAATTGATTAGTCTTCTCTACACACATGATTTATAGTACCCATTAAATGTGCTTCATTATTATTACACATATTATCTTTTAATATATATATTTTTATTGCATAAGATTAGCCTAATTACTAACCAAATTAGTGTTATTGATATTTTATTGTTTTTATATTTCATTTGGTATTTTCATTTCGGTCTAATCCGTCTAGGACTATGATAAACCATCCCTGCAATACGCCTTAACGTGAGCCATGGCTGGGAAATATTTATGGGAACGACTTGAAGATATGGACTATTGTAACTTTGGCCTAGGCCTACATTAAAATGGACTTTATTACACGTTATTTTCTAACTGAAAGGCCTATACGTCCACGTCCATGCAGGCTTGTTAATGCAGTTTATTCATTAGAAATCTATTCATTCGTTGTTTATTTTCTCACATTCAACTTCAATGTCACCATCCTTCATATTGGCCTAATTCTAATATATGAGAGTGTACGATTTTGCCTTCTTTATAAATAAGGAAAGATAAAGGACTGTGTCATTAAGCTTAGGGTTAGGCTATAGGTAGTCAGTTTAATAGGGCTACATTTTAAGTAGTACACCGGCACTTCGTCGACAAAACAAAGCAGTGCCAACCCTGATAGCCTATCTTCGACAGCCGGTTTTCTCCTCGTGTCACCGGAATGTGTGATTTCATCACTTCTCTTAATATATTCTATTTCCCTCCGAGATTCTCGGAGGAGGAGTCCGTCTGAAATAAAATAACGAATCCACCCGTTAACATTTGTAGAAGGAGAATAAGAGAGCTTTGGCGGGCTTGGCGCGTGCATTTGATTTATCCCGTGATTGATGAGAGACGGTGAGCGCGAGACGGGGGGCTCCCGTAGGTGTACCAGTCACCGCTTTTCAGTCCCGAATTACCGAAATGTAGCGTGACGCGCCGCCTCGAGCTGTACGGCCCGCGTCTTAACCGCGTTACCGGAGAGCCCAGAGCGCGCGCTATCTGACAGGGGAAACGCTCGCTCGAGCCTCCGTAACCAGGCAGCACTGAAAGACCAGCGTTCCGGCTATAAACATAGAAAGAGTAACACACACAAATGTATCAGAAACAATTAGGCCAGCTGAGAATAAAGGCACATGTTGCGTCACGTGATCGGCTTAGGGCCCAGGTGTAAGGAGCAATACGTTTAATTTTTAAGATTCGGAATACACGACTTTGATATCGACTGACTAGGCCTGTATACAAATTGTGAAAACGTATTTTATTTTACGTCTGTATGGATTACAAACTTACAAACGAAACAAGGGCATTTGCTCAATATGCTATGTTTCTCCCATGCCAAAACGTAATGAATGCAGAAAGCCATTGTTCGGATGTATATTTGCATTCCATGCACATCAGTGCAATAGGCCTATAGGTCCAGCATCAAACCTATATTACCTTAATGGATAAGGGCACGTTACTTGAAAATACATTTTTAAGATAAAAAAAACCAAGAGTCCCAAGAGAACTGTGTAGCCTATCCCCACCACACACACACACACACACACACACACACACACACACACACACACACACACACACACACACACACACACACACACATAAACACGAAGGCACAGCTGGAGTAGCAAGGGATGGCCGCGCGCAGGAGAGCTTCTCCAAACACGCTAATTAGATCTCGAGCTCTGGCCCCGCGCTCTGAAAGCAGGCCCAGCCGCGGGGCGCGCGGAGCTGTGGAAAGTTAATTGAATTAAATTCCCTCTAAACTAATTAGACTGCAATCTGCCACGCGAGCTGTCCCTGAGCAAGGTTCGAATTAGGCAGAATGGATTTGTTCCTTTTCTTTTAAAGAAAGGAGGGCAGACTGGTGTGTTTTTTGGTAGGTCCTTTATTTGTCTTTTATTCAAATTTTCCCAGGGAAATGCCACGTGACGTCGTGAGGGTTTTACACGAACTGTACTGTCTGCGGTTTATATATCTGCGCATTTTTCGCAAAGCGAGCTTCAATCTTAATAATCGACCTAGGGAAAAAACGAAATACCCCAAATGAAGTCCCTTCCCACTGAAATCGACACACACACACACACACACACACACACACACGCACGCACGCACGCACGCACGCGCGCGCACACACACACACACACACACACACAAAATAAGCTAATAGATCCTACATTATACAGACCTACGTCCACTTGTAAGTACAACCCTGAACCCACCCAACAATGGGTGTTGCTTAGTTTATTTGAGCGGGGACGAGAAGGCATAGAAAGGCCGCGTGCGCTCTCATAAAGTGAGAACTGAGCAGAACGAGAGGTAATGGCTGTGTAATCGATCGCTGGTGTCCTGGGGGATCACTATAGGAGGAGGGAGCGGCAGGGATAGAGGAGATGAGAGGAGGAGGAGGAGGAGGAGAGGAGAGAGGCATACAGATGAAAACTCACCGTTAAGAGTATACGGACAGATATGATAATAGTAGAGTGGTATCAGTGTTGTGGATGATGGCGGCTAAGTGCTATTAGATGCTTGTCGTTATCATTCATCACCTTCACCTGGGCGAGCACGCGCTGTCCGCAGCATCGTGGAACCACAAGAATGTCAACTCATTTTAATTTGAATAATACATAATAATAACATTTGTGATGTTGATGTCTAACCGGGTATTCGTGGAAAGGCTTTGAAACCTACATCCAAATTTAAAAAGCATCTCCCAGATCACTGAACACACTAAACTACCCTTTTCTTCTCCACCCAATTTATTCTCTATTTCTTCTTTTTTCTAGAACATCATCTATCTCGTGTTTTTTTCTTTTTGCTATTTATATTACCTCTACCTTATTATGCCAAGGGGTTGGCGTTATTTGAGATTTTTTTCTCCGCAGCTGTATTCATGGGGTGGAAGACAAGAAAGTTCTGGGGAGGAAAACAGTAAGAGAGTTAGGATAACTATACAAGAAACAGAGTAGGGTGAAACTAAATAAAGTTGTGAGTTGGAAGGGAGATGGAGAGTATGGTGCAGAAGCCAGAGGACGAGCAGGGGAGAGATTGAGCAGAGAGGAGAGAGGAGGAGAAATACAGGCCCAAAGAGGTTAAAAGGATGGAGGGCTAGGTTTCTATCTCTCCATAATCTAATCAGAGAAATGGCTGCAGTCAGAAATAGCCTGACGGACAGACTAAGAACCTCTTCTGCTCCGCTCTTCACTTCCTTGTCTTCCTCGGGGAGGGGAGAGGATACACAAAGACACACACACATGTATAGTGCACCTAAACACACTCACTCACACACACAGACATACACACACACAAACAAACCTATTGATGTGTGTGTGTGTTGGGGTGTGTGCAAGTGTGTATCTGTATGTTGGTGTGTGTGCATGTGAGTCCCGCTGCCAGACCCTTGGTTAGCTTGTTCTACAGCAATAGAGGGAGTGGATCTGTGTTGTACAGCATCCCTTAAAATATAGATGCTTACTACTATAATGCATTTCGCTCATAAAAAAACCCTCTTAAAATAAAACAAAATATAATGGAAGGTACTCATTAGCTCATACAGAGCCATGAAATATGAATATTAATACTACAATTTATGTCAGGTACACCCTTTAGTTTGCAAGAGCAATCATGGGGTTTTTTCTCGTCTTTCACACACACAAACACACACACACCCACAGGACCAATACTCGATTTATGCAGAATGTGATTATCGTGTGGAATGATAGTCACTAGACTTGAAAAAAAAAAGAATATAGCACAAATAAGGTCAATATGTTAGAATACCAACAACAGCTCCCTAACTCCAATGGCATTAGGTGTAAAAACCAACTTGTGACAACACTCTGTGCAGTTAACTTTATGACCGTTCAAATAGCCTATACATTCGTTTGTGTGTGTTTGTCGGTGTGTGTGTGTGTCTGTGTGTTATGGGGGGTCCAGGCTGGGCAGTGAGGGAATCCAGATCTTTTTCATGCTTGCTAATCCCTCCCTCCAGGGAACACATGCCTGGTGTATGTGTGTGTGTGTAGAATGCCCTCTACATCTCTAAGGAATCCAACCCAAAGGGACTTGTAACTTCCTGCAGCATTCCCGCCCAATGTTCTTCCACAGTCAGACACACACACACACACACACACAGTGACACGCTGAGATTCCAGAGAAATTCCTCTGTCATGTAGCCTCACTGGGCAGACAAGCGTTATTGTTGTCGCGTTCCCACCCAGGAGCTTGCGTCCCCGCCTCCCAGACGCACATACACAAACAAGCGGCCCATCCTTTCATCCATCACCCGACGTGTCCGTCAGTCCATCCATCCATCAGCTGTGGCAGGGCGACAGCACCAGAACAAGAGGCAGTGGGCTCACCAAGACAGACTTTATTTACACACTGGTTGTCCGGATACAAGCAGGGTAACGGGCTCTTAGTTAGGCCCTCCGTTCCCGCCACTATTCTGTGAACTTTAAGGATGGAGGTAATCATGGTTAAATATTTATTTATGGTCTTAAGTGTCTTTACATTTCTCCCACTGTCTTGGATGTACTTGCCCTGCAAAAGACAAGACACGAGACGCACAGCAGCAACATACGTTTTGACAAACGCATTGACAATGGCAAAGCGATTCCCAGGGCAGCGATGTAAGTCCAACATTCAACACTTAAACAGACTTGGGTACTTCTCCTTGAGACGTTTAAATAAATAAACACAATCCCCATGCTCCTAACAACATTCATGTTATTCTCAAATAAGACAAATGTGCAAAATCACGAACACATTTCTAAATCTAAAATAGCTAACAATAATTTAAGTTTACCTTACTCAAGAGTAATTAAATAAAAGGAATGATATATTTCTCTGAGTACATGCTGTTAGCATTGGTGTTGTACAACCAATGACGTTGAAGGCATACAAATGCTACTATTATCGCCACTTACAATAAACCTTTAAATACTCTTTGAACAAATATTCCTCATTTTTTAATGATATCTCTATATTGGCTTCATTAACTTTGGCTTAACCTTGCGATTCATTTCCTACACAAAATACATTGTTCATTAGTGGCTATAACATGGAAAAATACAACAAACTAAAACCTATACACACATGTAAAGCTCTTATAAAAAAATATCAGTGCATACCAATCAACAATCGAGATGTAAGACAGCGAGTCACTGAATGATCCCACACACCCCACATTGTTTCCAACTGAGTGACTTTGGGATTGTGTGTGTCCATTTAAAATGCGAGATCAGACTGTGATAGAGCAACACCTTATCCGCTCACATCTGCCTCGTGATGTAACATGTAATGTATCTGCAGGTGTGGCATAGCCACGGGAACACAAAGCACTTATGGACACTACTGGTGCGTTGTTCGTCCTGCAGGTGTTAGGGAAAAACAGAGACAGAGAGAGTGCTGGTAGGAGAGAGAGAGAGGGTTGCTTTTATTGGTTACTTCTTCTAAAGCCACTCTATCCATTTCCTCCTTCAGATATCACGATAAGATGAAGAAGATTATAGTTATGATGATGATGACGGTGTGTGTGTGTGCGTTTAGTGGTGTGTGTGTGTGTGTGTGTGTGTGTGTGTGTGTGTGTGTGTGTGTGTGTTTTTAGTGTGTGTGTGTGTGTGTGTGTGTGTGTGTGTGTGTGTGTGTGGTCCTAGTGCTCGGGGCTGAGTGGAGGTCGGATGTCCAGGGTCCTGGCTGAGCTGTCCTCTCCCACCACCTCCAGACGCAGGCTGGGCGGGTGCGGCTCCTCCTGACCGTCTGATTGGACGATCAGCCGCAGGGTACAGCCCTTCGGCAGCAGCTCCTGCTCGTATGCAGCGGCTAATTGGTTAACCACCCGCCGCTCCACCTGAAGGCGAGGGAGGAGAACTCAGTGAGGCAGAACGTTTTGTTTGTATCAGTTAATGGATTTGCAGTCTCTAGAATAATCTCTACCTGTTGTTAACGGGTAAGTAAACCCCCAAAACACTTTAATCAGTAGTTAACACTTCCGTTTGGGCCTCACAATGAGGAAGAACATTTCTTTGTTATTTCAGATTAAAATGTATAAAGTTGTTGAACGACTATAGAAGAATGAAAGCTTTACTCTATTGCAACTTGATACAGCAATTGAGGATAACAAAAGTAGCTAAGTCTGGCTTCCGGTTGGCAACGTGTGTGTATGCCGGGTACCTCGTGTTTGATGGAGCGGGCCCCGTAGTGCATGTTGTAGCCCCCAGCCAGCAGGTCCAGAACGGGACGGTCCCACTGCAGAGTGATGCCGTGCCGCTGCTTTGCCTATCAAGGAAACGCATTGACACTCAATGGTCAGTGCTAAATGGTGTGTGTCTGTGTGTGTGTGTGTGTGTGAGACAGGGAGTAGATTGGAGAGACTAATGGCGGCAATATTGAGAAACATAACAAAAAAAACAAAAAAGAATGGAGCAGAATTTCTCTGCACGGTTGTGGAGAGAAAAAGAGCAAAGATGTGTGTTTGTGTGCGAATGTGTTTGTTAATAAAGTAATGCATGTATGTGTGTGAGAGTATGTGTGTATAAGGGTGAGCATATGAGTATGTGAATGTGTGTGACAGTGTGTGTGTGTGTGTGTGTGTCACAAAGCAGCAGACGGAGGGTGGCGTCAGGCAGAATGTCTGGCTGCGCTAACCAATAGCAGCCGTAATGGGTTTTAATGAAACACCAGTCAATAGTAGTGATCAGAGCCGCTAATTCAGCCACCGCTGTTCACACTCAGCGCAATAAATAAGATGTCAATTATTACCGGCGCCGTGGAAACACTAATAACGCACTAATATGAGTAAGAGGTGTGATCAGGACCATTATCAGTTTTTACTCATTTAATCCACGCGTGCAGAAACCTAAATGGATAATGAATGGTGATATTCGATTTCAACACTAACATAATAACGCTAATAGAATCACAGTGTAAAATCCGTCCCCGTTGAAGCCACTGCTGTTGTATTGAACAGTTCACTCCACGGCACCGCAGTATACAATTACACAAATAAAAGCCACGCAATATCATTATAGGACCCGGGCATTCCTGCACACGTGGCATGCGCTAATTCTGCCTGTGTGCACGCCCGTCCACATTGTGTTTGAAAAGAGCATGTGGCGCCTGGATCTGAATCCATTGCCTGGGGAGGGCAGTGTTGGGATGGCTGGGACACTAGTCGTAATATTAAGAATGAAATATTGATGAGGGCTTCACATGTTAAACACAGTAATCCCGTTATAGTGAGTATCGATCCAGGCGCGCTGCTTGGTCACACAGTGGGTGGAGAGCTGAGAATCCTCTGGGGTTAAGTGTTCCTTGCCCACACTCGGTGGGGGGAGGGCGGAGGGGAGGGAGAAGAGGGGGACTTTTGGGAGCTGCGTAAAATTTATGTGATGGTGTAGTGGCCAGTTGGATGCAAAGTGCCTTTGATTCACATTCACACACACACACACACACACACACACACACACACACACACACACACACACATTTATATACACACACAGACACACACAGATACACAAACACACACAGACAAACAAACAAACACACATCCACAAACATCAATCCACTGCCTACATTGTGGAAATCCTTTCAGTGCGTTCATACTATTTCCAAAGCCTGTGTCGAAGAAGTCCCTCCACTCCAGGCGTCGTCCAGCCCCACCTCCGCCTCGGACCTGACCTCCAGTGTTGCTCCAGCTTACCTTTTTGGCCCAGAACTGTAGTTCCTTGCTGACCAGCTGCAGAAGCTCGGAGTGACAGAAGGGCAGGAAGTAGACGATCTCATTGATCCTCCCCAGAAACTCGTCCCTTCGGAAATGGGCCTGGACCGGAACCAAACCATTACAGGCAATTAGAGTGATTAAGAGAAAGCGACGATAAATCAACCAGGGGAAATCTTTGTCTCTATGTCATGTAAAAGACAAAGTAGGTGTCGCCGTCTTACTTTTAGAATGGGCCGGATCACAGAGTCCTTAAACTGTCTGGAGATCTTGATGTCATCGATCTGCTGGACATCATCTGGTAACACACTGTACGGTTACTTTGCTGATCTGTTTATTTCTTTACCATGATTCTTGCGCATAACATGATTATTTCATAAGAACATGACTCAACACTGCAAATAATGCAATGTACCACATTGGAATTTCTTGTAGGTGCAGCTAAAGGAAGGAGGTGTGTGTGTGTGTGTGTGTGTTGTGTCTCTCACCCAGGTTGTCCGCCAGCTTCCTGCGGCTGAGCTTCTCCGCTTCCTGTCGCAGCTGCACGCCGTGCGCGCCGATCTCGTCGCTCGCCACGTTGGAGGTCATGATGAAGATGGCGTCCTTACATTCGATGGTCTTCCCCTTGCCGTCCGTCAGACGGCCCTGAAGGAGGGACGACGCAGAAGAGGAGAGACAGAAGGCAGGGACGGAAAGGCGACACAAATGACTCAAAGTGCGGAGATTGTGGAAGTCATGCCTAGGGTGGGGGGTAGTCCAGAGGTTTCTGCCCCTTCATTTGGATGGTTTTTAAATGTTTTTATGTAATCTTTCATTCATATTTTGTTTTGTTTAGATTCCTCTATTTTGTCTTGTTGTGAACTATCTTTGAGTGTCTAGAAAATTGCACTACAAGTGTAGTGTTTCTATTATTTTTGACAGAATAAAACGGAGGATGACGGATCCTGAGGGTGACACTGACATTTCATCCCTATGCGTCGGCATCATTCACCTGAAACTCCTTTCTCTCTCCATCTCCGCCCTAAAATGCAGTGGTTGTTCTAAAGCTCTAATCTCTCTCTCTCTCTCTCTCTCTCTCTCACCTCGTCAAAGAGCTGTAACATGATGGTGAGCACGTCGGGGTGGGCCTTGTCCACCTCGTCGAACAGGACCACGGCGTTGGGGTAGGCCTTCAGCTGCTTGGTGAGCTGTCCGCCCTCCTCGTGGCCCACGTAGCCGGGGGGGGAGCCGATGAACTTGGCCACCTGTGGGGACGACCACGACAGCAGCAGGTGAGGAGAGTTAACCGAGGGTATAGTTATCACACTGTTTTTGACACACAGAGTCGAGAGTCTGATTTGACGTGTATCGATATATGGGCTGATTATGGTTGGACGTCTTCGCAACGCGAGGGGGTTTACGGACCCATTACGTCCTTGCGGATCCTCCTTGCATCCACCACAAGGGCCTGACGTGCGCCTCCCAAAAATTGTAGCCTTGCGTCGAGGCGACGCAGCAGCAAGGGCTTTGATTGGTCCGCTAACTAAAATCCGACGCAGAACCAAAACAGGTTCACGACTGCGTCGAAGTGTCTGCGTTGTCCTTGACAACGTGGAACCATAATCAGCCCTTTACAAAGCACCTCTAATGAGGCAGGGTGTCAGAATAATGAAAGTTAGGAGAGGGTGACTTGGCCGGGATGTCCATCAGTGGAGAAGAACAGATGCCGCTCACCTCGTGTTTCTCCTGGAACTCGGACATGTCCATGCGGATGAAACCCTGGATCCAGAGAAGGAGATAATCACTTAACATCCGATACAATTTGCAATGGCATTGAGAGTCGGGCTACTGTATTGTCACAAAACATAGAAATTGGATTCTATCTTCCACGATTCACATTGGCCAGAGGAAGAACATCACTTTAGTAGATATACAGCCCAGATGCTGTCATTATTGGAATGCCATGTTCAAAAACGACCTCAAAGTTAACGTGATTTCATCTTCGACACCGTATTTAATCTTGCTATTATTTTTAATCCATCCATAATTAGACAGAGGAAACACCAGGAAACCAACCACTTTTCATTAAACGTTAACTTCAATGTGTGCTTTGGTGTCATTTGATTTTATTAAGAGTGGCCAGCAGAATAGAATTCAGCTGCGGCAGCGCTCTATGCTAATTACTGCCGACTGGATCGCTTTTGGCAGCTTCTCGGCTGTCAGGGCTAACTCCCACCTGTACTTTGATACGCTGCAAGCGGATGACTAGCAGTGTGTGCGCTGTGTGTTGCAGTGTGTGCGCTGTGTGTCGCAGCGTGTGTTGTAAGTGTTGCGAGGGAACGTACCTTTTTGATATCCTTGTGCATGTAACGAGCCACCTGTTTGGCCAACTCCGTCTTTCCTGCAGATAAATCAACGCACAGCGACGATGAGACAAGCAGGCAGGTAATGGTTTAATATCGGGAGCACAACAAAAATATTTTGGGTAAAAAGCGCAGCACTTTGTGGTTATAATATCTAGATGTTAAAACTCAGGGATGGAAGGGGAGGGGTGTGTTTTAATAACAACAAGCGAGAATCCCCATGGGTCAACCATGAAAAACAAAGCAGAATTATTTTTTTTTCATTAAAAAAAGGAGAGACAGACAATAGTTCTCCTCTTCCTAAGTGCTGGCCTAAATCCCGGCATTCCTCTCTGCGGAGCTCTCATTCTTCTTGACTCTCGCCGGAAACACACATTATGTTTGTCAGTAAAATATTCTGCATATAAATGCTCATATAAGATATTGATGTTGTGTGTTTAGTATGCATATGGGTATGGGGAAAGTATATATGTTGGTGGGGTGTGTGTGTATGTGTGCACATGTGTGTGTTTGTGTGTGTGTGTGTGTGTGTGGGGGGGGGGGGGGGATTGTTGTGTTTAATATTGATGTCTCCTGGCCACTCTCTGTCGCTGAAGGCAACAGAGAATATGAACACCATCCCTCCTTCATCCATCTCTCCGGCCTGTCATTTCTCCCAGGCTCCCCCTCCCCCCCCCTCTCTCTCTCTGTCAGTCTCTCTCTTCCTCTTTCACATCTCTCGGGCCTGTCATTCCTCCAAATCTCTCTCCACTGCTTTCTTTTCCATTTCTCTCAGGCTCTCTCGCCTTCCTCTCCTCCAATCATATTCCTCTTCATGATTCTTTCCCTCCATCACCAACCCTCCTTTGCTCCCTCTTGCATGCACATCCTAGGCCGGCTCACCTGACCTTCTGTAAGCCTCTCACCGTTTAGAGGGAGCTCAGCTGATATTATTACAATGGGTGGTCTATGTGGGCCGCTTTCACAATAGAATTATAGTATTCACAAATGGAGTGTTGTCTCTCGCAGTCTGGATGTGACCGGTTTATTATAAACAAAGCATTAGCAGTGGTTATAAGTGGCTACATGCCCTTCGGCTATCTCCTCGATGGATGAACACATGAGCTCATCAAAGTCCAATATTGCCAAAAGTGAGACTGAAATTAGACAGATCTTGGTTGGGTTTGTGTGGTTGGATGGCTCTGTGTGTTCTTTGAAATACGTTGAACATCGAAATGTCGGGTTTTCCTTCGGCCCGCTAAACGATTGGAAGGTGGGAAGGTGGGAAGGCCGTCGGGAGAGAGAAGGAATAACCTACCGATTCCAGAGGAGCCGAGGAAGAGGAAGACCAGGGGATGCTCCTCGTCGTACCAACCGTTCTCCTTCCTCCTGATGGCTGGGTCCACGACCACAACAACAACAACAGGGACACAGCGAGCACACGTTGAGTCATTTGCACACGGTGACATTGTTTGTGTGTTTTTGTTTTTTTTTATTTCCACCAAGACCAACTTGCCCTAAAAAACAAGGGGGGGGGGGGGGGGGGTAGCAATAGAACGTACGATGAAAGAGGGAGTGTAAGGAAGAGGAGAGGGTCAGAGACATCTGGTTGAAGAGGGAGGAGAGGGAGGGAGGGAGGGAGAGAGGGAATTAGAAAGAGAGATGAGACCTCTAGGTTGCCTTCCACTGATGCTCCCCCCCCCCTCAGTCAGTGGGGCCATTAGCCAGCGGTAATTGTGTTAGCCTCGCTGGCGCGGCCATGACTAAATCAGTTTAGCATGGATCCCAGCCTCTCGCACACACGCCTGCTTAAAGAGTGCCTACCCAACCCTGCCATCACCTCAGCAACCACACACACACACACACACACACACACTCTCACACACACACACACCAACAACCCCACACACACACACACACACACACACACACACACACACACACACACACACACACACACACACACACACATATATATGGGGGAGTGGAGGAAAAGTGCATGTTTAACTGTGGTTTCAGCAGCTAGAGAGGTAGAGAACCATTCATACCTGAGTCTGTTGAAGCCATGGGAGCCAGACTGTGTGAAATCAGTTTGGAACCAGTTGTTTAGTGCAGGGTTCCGAACACCACCCAGAAGCAGATTGGTCCTTTAACAGTTACAATATCAACCTTATGGCTATGGTTGTCCCAGGCCTCCAGGCCAAAAGGTCCCAGAAGCCCTGCCTGCCTGTAAACATCCATGAACTGCGATCTAACCTCTGCAAGACCTCTAACATGGAATTAACCAGCGAATGACCAGAGGAACATTTGGTCATTCGGTAGGGCTTCCGAGGAGGGCTGAACCCTGAAGAGCACGGGGGGAATCTGTGAGAGGTGAACATCAAACAAGTGCCTAACTACCAATGGACGTTAACGACCAGAGGAAATGTCAGGCGATCTGGGAGCCATGCAGAGGCGGAGGAAGAGGAGGAGGAGGAGGGAGGGAGGGGGAGAGATGGGATGAGATGGAGGGATGAGACGATGGATAAGAGCTGGAAGGAGAGGAGGAACGGAGCGAGGAGACAAGAGATGAGCAATGATCGAGGGAGGTGGAAGGAGATAATGATGGGAGAGGAAGGAGCAAGTGGGAGGGTGGGGGTGGGGGGGCGTCACGGAGATAAGGAGGGAATGAGCGGACGGACGGACGGAGAGAACCAGATGAAGAGATACGGGAGAGATCAGGAGATGGGAAGGAAGAGAGCAAGAGGAGGGCAGATATCAGGGACAGAGAGGGAGAGAGGGAGAGGAACAGAGAATTAAGGGCGAGGAAGAGGGAGACAATGAGTGTGTCAGAGATGGCCATTAAGATGAAAAGTGACAAGAGGGGCTCCAAAGCTGGGACTGCCTTATCAATGGCTGTGTGAATGACAGCATAACCTTCTGGGGTTGGTGTGCGTTTGTGTGTGCGTGTGCGTATGTGTAAGCGTGTGTGTGTGTGTGTGTTTGTGTGTGTGTTTGTTTTGGTTGACTGAGACTGACTTTGACAGAAGGGCGCATTGACATTTCTCAAAGGACCCAACAACGAAAGGAAGGAGACAGAAATCAAAGCTCTCTCCCGTACAAACACACATGACCACGTGCACGCTCTCTCATACACACACATACACACACACACACACACACGCACACACACACACACACACAGAGCACTGTGTATTGGGAAGGTCTGGTTGGCTCTAACATGATTACAGAGGGATCATTCTCCTCAATATCTCTTAGCCCTGAGAGCTAAACCTGGATCAATCTAGCCTCCTTCCTGTGCGCTGTGTGTAGCCACTGTGTGTAGCAGCCACTGTGTGCAGCAGCCGCTGTGTGTCTTGCTACGGCCATTAGTGTGTAGTGGCGTGTCTGGTGGCTTGTGTGTGTCTTGCTGCAGGCCGGTAGTTTGTCATGAGGAACCGGCTGGAAGCTGGCCTCTGGAAGACGTGGTGACATATCCACACACAAAATATAGAAGAACCCAACCCAAAAAACGACAAGGCACGCTAAACTCAATCAGCAAATGGTTTTCAACTGCGCACAACACAAGCTCGGAAGCAGGTTTTTACGCAATTTGAATGTAATAATTATAAGAATAAAAGAGAATCGTCAACGTTACGAAGACCACAGCTAAGGTCTAATAAGGCAGAAGGTAAAAGAGCCACACAGGTATTTAGATATACGGCTGCGGAGATGGAAGGACGGCCGCACAGAGTCCTCGTAATGGGATGATGAGTGTCTTTGTAAACACACGGATCATCCTTCTCCACCCCCCCCCCCCCCCCCCCCGACCCCGTGTCCTGTGTCCCGTGTCTGATAAATTTAACCTATTATTTCTCAGGGATCAATAAGGTGCTCCTTTATTGCTGCCGCGACGTCTTCCATGGCTTTCAGGACAATTTGCCATGACAACAATAACCATTCATCATCGCGGCGATGGCAAAAGCCTACAAGCCTACCCTGGCGAGCAGTAGTAGTGACCGACGTGGACTACAAATCCCAGCAGCGGCTGCCACCCCACTACATGCGAGTATGTACTGTATTCGGAGCAGCAGGACTTTTTAAAGTGCCTGGGTCTCAGCGATAAAAGATAAATAGCACACAGTAAAAAGTTATGAGTTTAGATTGTTTTCACTGTTTATTATTCCAGGTAACCGACTATATCTGTTTTAGCGAGGCTTTGCTAATATAGGGTTCTCTGTGCAAGGCGCAGATCGATATGGAGACGGCTAGTGCAATATCAGCACTTTACGGCCTGCTATGGTATTGTGCTCTAACTCATCTCCACCTGCATCACAGCCCTCCGCTCCACCACACACTACCTGTTCCTTCCTCATATCTGCTCTCGCTCTCTCTCTCTCGTCCCAGAACCACCTCCCTCTCTTCTCTCCTTTCCGTTCCCTTTGTTTCTCCTGGTACTCATTGTAGGAGTGGGCGTTTGATGAAGAGGGAAGAGAAAGACAGAAGGGTATAAGGGAGACGGGAGAGAGAGAGAGAGAGAGAAAGAGAGAGAGAACGAGAGAGTGAGCGAGCGAGAGAGAGAGAGAGAGAGAGAGAAGAGAGTGTGTGTGTGTTGCTGGGGTCTGGAATATGTCTCTCCTCTCTAATCAAGTTAACTGGCGGCTCCAAGCCTGGCCTCTCCAGCTGGTATACGACCACACGTGCAAGCACACACACACACACACACACACACACACACACCGAACACACACACACACACACACACACACCACCTGTGTATGCCTGATGGACATCTCATTCATCATAATTAGCCAATTACAACCTCCACCAGCCTGGCTGAACCCGCCTACTGCCATGGAGAATGGGAGAGTGAGACGTGGAGAAAGAGAGAGATGGAGAGAGATGTAGAGAGAGAGAGAGAGAGACAGAGAGAGAGAGAGAGAGAGAGAGATGTAGAGAGAGAGAGATGTGGAGAGAGAGAGAGATGTTGAGAGAGAGAGAGATGTGGAGAGAGAGAGAGAGAGAGAGAGATGTTGAGAGAGAGAGAGATGTGGAGAGAGATGTAGAGATTTATAGAGAGAGAGATGTGGAGAGAGAGAGAGAGAGAGGGAGAGAGAGGGAGAGAGATGTAGAGATGTAGAGAGAGAGATGTGGAGATTTAGAGAGAGAGAAAGATATGGAGAGAGAGAGAGAGAGTGAGAGAGTGAGAGTGAGAGTGAGAGTGAGAGAGAGAGAGAGAGAGAGAGAGAGAGAGAGAGAGAGAGAATAAGGAGTGTAATAAATGGTAGAATGGGGGAAATGAAAGCTGGAAGGGAAGAAAGACAGCGAACACAGTAGAAGCAGGGGGAGGGAGGGCTAAGGGGACTTCTAAAACTAAGTTTCACTGTGTGGCTAAATCTGGGTCTTCTCCTGTTCATTTGGTGGGTATGTGGGTCTGTGTGTGCGTCGTGTTGATCTTGCACTGAGAATGTGCCAGTGCACACACACACACACACTAATGCGTGTGTGGCATAAGGCCTAGTGTATATACATATATGTATACATAAATATATGTATGTATATATGTATATGCAAAAGTAATTTTGTAATTTGCTGTGTTGTTGTGTACAGTATGTGTGTCAGGTATGTTCTTTACCTTTGAGTAAGACATAACGGTGTATGTGTGTGTGTGTGTGTGTGCTTGCGTGCACGTGTGTACCTGAGGCCACAGTATTGATGGCTCCCTCCTGCCCAATGATCTGCTCCTTCAGCCTCCTCTCCAGAGGGAACCGTCTCCTCTCCTCAGCCTCACTCCTCGCCTTCACCTCCTGGAACTGGAGAGGGAGGGAGACAGAGAGAGAGAGAGGCAGGTAGAGTTAAAGGGAGAGGGAGAGAAAGAAGAGAGAGAGAGGCAGGGTTAGAGAGAGAGAGAGAGAGAGAGAGAGAGAGAGAGAGAGAGGCAGGGTTAGAGAGAGAGAGAGAGAAGGGAAAAACATTAGAAGTGAGTATGTAACAGATTACACTCACACACTCCAGAAATTCATATTCACCCCCCAAAATACCAAAAGGCTCATTATTTGCATGCTTGATTCGTTTCAGAAATGCATCGGACTGTTTGCAGCTTGACGTCCTGTTTCTAAAACTTCAGCAGAGTGGAGTGGGAGGGGAAATGTGATATTATCAAGCATATGTATGCAGAAAATAGATGACTGATGGTAGCAGAAGAGGGTTCTGTCATGGAGTATGAATTCCAGCATCCTCTGCTATTAGGTTTTCAAACAGAGCCCCTTTTCACCGTGTTAGAAAACATTGCAAACAAGCTAGAAGTGCACACAGGCTGATTCTGTAGTCCAGCATTTATTTAATCCCTATTTAAATGAATTAGCCAGCCCTTTTGAATGATCGACTAGCCTGCCTTGACTAATGTTGGGGAAAAAAATATGTCTTCCGTAACACCGATGATTTATTGATCTCATTCCCAACTGCAAAAGTTCTGCACCCCCGTTGGGAGGTTTTTACACCATTTAAGGCAACAAGCATATCTAACATCGCATTGGTGCTGAAAAGTTACAATTGGTACGGGGTTTAAAGGTATCACAAGTAATACTAATGATCGATGCCAAGCATGTTCAGCTATGGCTTTGTTTGTTTCTTATTCACTTTCCAGCTCAAACAAAAAAACGTGGGAAGTCCTTTCGACATATTCATCCACCTCCTCCATCCTCCTCCCTGACCCTGCAGCAATCTTCCTCCCATCTTCCTCTTCCCCTCTTTTAAAACACTCCCCTCCTTATCTCTTTGTCTCCCCTTCTACCACACCCATCATTTCCTCCTCCCTCCAGCTCTCTATTATCCCTTCCTCTTCTTTAGACATTACTCTCGCTCTACCCTCCTCTTCCTTTTGTATCTCTCTTCTGCTAAACAATTTTTCTCACTCTCCCAATTTGTTGCATTCTCTCTCTCTTTCTCTACTCGTCTTGTCTCCCCAACTCTCTCAACTGTCCTTTTCGTTCTCTCCCCCTCTCTCTCTCTGTTCATCTGAACTCTCCTCTCCCTTTCCATTCTCTCCTCAGTCTCTCTCTCCCCCCGCTATCCCTCTGTCTCTTTCTCTTCCCACTCTTGCTCACCTCTCTCCTGCGTCTCTCTCCCTCTCTCTCTTTCTCTCCCTCTCCACTCTTCTGCGTCTCTCTCCACTCTCCCTCTCCACTCTCCTCTGTCCCTCTCCCATTCATCTTCTCCTGTTATTGTCCCTGCAGCAGCGGCCGGCTGTTTATTCTCTCTCTCCATCTTGCTTAGCTCTGCTCCGCTGTCAGGCAGGTGGATGAAGCAGAGACACACTTACTGGGCCCGAGGAGATCCGTCTGTGGGCTTCGGAGTGACGTGTGCGCACGCGTATGTCTGACGTGTGTGTGTGTGTTTATGTGTGTGTGTGTTTGTGTGTGTGAAGGGAGGGGTGTTTGTGTGTAGGGGGTGTTTGTGTGTATGTCTGTGTCGCGGAGTGTGTGTGTGTGTGTGTGCGCTTGTTGTTCCGATTCTTTGCTTCCCCAGTTTGTTCCCATTTATTCTGGCCACAACAACCCATAGCCATTGAACGGCAATGAGCATTAGCCCTGACTGAATGACCTCGTACAAAACCATGCGACGATAATAGATTTAGTTCAGATGGATGCAGGGTCGTTTTTTTATATGTATCTTATGCTAATGTTAATATTTGTGGCAGCTTTATATCTATATCTTATATGGGTTATACAAATTGAATTAACAGCATAGTGTATGGCATCTAGCTCATTCAATGTTTATTTTCCAGACGTTTGAAATAATAAGTACTATTAAAATACCATATTGAAGAACATCCGAATTAATTGCGAGGCAAAGCCATACTAAACCCAAAACAAAAAAGTGTTATGAATACAAATAAGGTTTAGAGTAGAATAACATGTTCTGATCGCACTCTATATTCATGTTTTGTCCTCATGGCTTCACATTTCTAAAAGCGTGAAACTCAAGTGTGGGGTCACTATTCAAGCGTTTCATCAAAGACTAATTTCACTAGCGTGACGAGACAGACCGGTGCACAGGAGGCTGTTCCTACGTGCTTTATTGGCAGTTACTTGCCGTTTTTTGGTTTTTCAATTGACATGTTGTTGTTGGTCATTTGGGCTTCATCTGGCCTTATCCGAGAGGACCTGACTTCAGCACTTGTTTTAACCCCAGTTAACCCCTACCGTGCTGGGCCCAGCCTCCATCCCTCTGCTGCTCAATAGCACCTGTCACTCAGCCTGCCTAGGAACACAGACCACCTGAGGGGACGTCACACTGGGAGTGTGTGTGTGTGTTTGAATGGCTGTGTTAGCAAGTAGAATCAGCATACAGATGTAACCAAGCTCATTTGCTGTTCCATTAGGTCCAGTGAATGAGAAAATCTGCACTAATGCATGGATAAGATAGGAATGAGTGGAATCATTGTATGGACTGTGTGTGTGTTTGTGTGTGTGTGTGTGTGTGTGTGTGTGTGTGTGTGTGTGTGTGTGTGTGTGTGCGTGTGTGTTGTACCTTGCCCTCCCACTCCTGCAGGACTTTGTGCAGCTCTCCCTCCTTGGCGTAGGAGCGCGGAGCATGTCCCAAACCGTTGGTCTGCAGGGGGTTGGCACCTGCATGGACGGAAACACACACACACACACACACATTACATACTTCACAAACAGTTCATACACAAAATACTACTTTTCTTGCTTTCCCTTGTTTCCCCATTTAATTTAATAAAAGAGTAAATGAGCAAAGGAAGTGCACCCCTGTTGCTGCTGTATTTCCGACCCTATGTTTTCCCCTGTGTCTCCGATTCCCCACATTATCCATGTGATTGGCGCCAGAGGAGCCCCATGCAGTGGCCCGGCGGGAGGGGGCGGGACGTCGATGCAGCACGTCAGGTGAGGGGTGAAAGGTCCCCAGTCACTGCGACCGCTTCGGCCCTAGAATGGCCCGGCAGGGGGGGGGGGGGTCCCCATATCTGCAACACGTGCCGATCCTTACACACTACTCTCTGACCCCCGTACATCCGCATCCACGCCCCCTGACTCCCCCCGCTCTCCATACACCCCACGAGGTAGGGGGCACGGCTGCAGATAAAACACACACTTCTGCACAGCGGGGAGGGGTTAAAGACGTCAATATAAGATGACCAAACCGGGGGATCCTTTACAGACGTCCTTTGACGGGTCTGAGGGGTCAATAAGATGCAGCGGGCGCCGAGCGCCAGGAGTTCCGTTGTGTGCGTCAGTGCGTGCGCTTCGAGTGTGTGCCTGTGTGTGTGTGTGTGTGGCAGGGCCGCGGTAGGGTTGTCAGTGGCGGTGCTTAGCGGGGCCTTCTGCCCTGACCGGGGCAGGATGTCCTAACCCTGATGGCCTCCCGGACACACGTGCCTCCACACAGACCTCGAGCGCCTCTATCTGGGTAAAGGCTAAAGACCTTGATCCCCTTCTACAAGTGACATGCTTTATAAAAGGGCCGGAGGAAAGAATTGTCTTGATGATTAAATGATTGTTAATAATTGCACTAATAGCACTCTGTATTCAATCGGCTGAACACTGTTCGTCTACTAAACGGCTGACACCCCCCCCCCCCCAATGGACACATGAAATCCTCTACCATATTTTTAAAGAGACACTTATATTTTATTTATATATTTATACGTTACATATTTATTGTTGTCTATTGCTGTTGTTTGTGTTTGCATTTTGCTTTTTGCACTGCTTTATTTTGCACTGTGGGTAGGGAGCACCACCCCAATTCCATTGTACAAGTTTGCACAATAACAATAAAGTCTGAAATCTGAAATCTCACTGAGGGGATATCTGTGAACAACCGATCTGTAACCGCAGTTGTATAGAGGCGAACATGCTGTTTATTGTATGTGTGTATATTGTTTTCTTGGTTGTAGTATGGATGCTAAAACCCTGATGTGCGTTTTAATGTTTAAAGTTTGAACATGAATATGAGGCTCTAAATCAGTTACAATTCAAACCCTTTTCCCATAGTGAGCAATGTTATTTGGTCACCATGAGATTCATTCTCAACATCAGTATATACTGTATATTTGAAGTCACACGCGGTCCGAGCGACTTTAGACTTCCTTCAGAGCGAGTAATCCATACAAGGTGGTGGTTCCAATCCTGGCAACCGTGCTGCAGAGTAATAATCACTGTGTTGATTATTGATATACACCTAAATGTTGTCCTGCTCTCAGAGCTATTGATCCACACAACAATACACACACCGCCTGAACATCAAGTGAAAAATGCAATAAACCAACATGCGCATCAACACACACACACACACACACACAAACAGACACACCCACACCACCCACCCACCTTGGACATAATAAATAGCATCATTTAGGGCTTTAATATCGGGCCAGCCCTCTGGGCCAGAGCACTTTATAACAGGATCAACACTAACGACACTTAGCTCCACTGTTGCTTCGTCTTTACTCTCACACACACACACACACACACACACACACACACACACACACACACACACACGCTGACCCAGCCCACCACCCCCCCCCACACACAGCCTTGCACCCAGATGATCCTATCATTAGCAGTTCTTTAGTTATGCCTATTAGGCTCCTCCTACGCTCTCCTCCCCTTCGCTCCCCCCACTTTCAACGCAACGGCTGGGAGGGAACCCCTGCCGCTCTTTGTGTGTGTATGTATGTGTGTGTGTGTGTGTGTGTGTGTGTGTGTGTGTGTGTGTGTGTGTGTGTGTGTGTGTGTGTGTGTGTGTGTGTGTGTGTGTGTGTGTGTGTGTCCTTCCGCCTCCTACCAGCCCCCCGCCCGCGGTCAAGGGCCCGGTGGAGGGCCTGAGCAGTGAGGAGTGGGGCTCCCCATGCGGGCTTGGGGGCCGTGGGCAGGAAGGGTGCCTGAGGGGGGGCCAGGAGAATGGTGATGGATGGAGGGTCCGGGCCCAGGGCACGCTCGGGCCAAGAGAGCGCAGCCAACGCTGCTCGTGTGACACTCAAGCACACACACAGGGGAAATAACCGGCTATAGGACGTGTGCACACACACTCACACACATACAGGCCCCCCGACCCAGCTAGAGCTTAACACCTTCTTGTGCATACATTCACATACACACCTAGGTCTACACACACACACACTCACACACGTCCTAAAGGTATGGCAGTTTATTATGTCCTGCGTGATGGAGGGCTGTGCAGGAAAGATGGATCACAAACGTAGAGGAGGGAGGGAGGGAAAGATGTGAACGATAGGATGAGCAGAGACGAGGAACAGAGCCCAAAACATCGTACATAAAATCTCTGTGTTCCATTATGTCGGTAATAAGTCAGGCCACTAGCTCTCTATCTCCACACACAGTGTGTGTGTGTGTGTGTGTGTGTGTGTGTGTGTGTGTGTGTGTGTGTGTGTGTGTGTGTGTGTGTGTGTGTGTGTGTGTGTGTGTGTGACGGAGCGAGTGTATGATATCACAGTTTTTTCGTTATTGGCCTTGATGCTGGCGCCTTCCAGACGGCCGGCAACGAGGAGTCTGTTTTTTTTTAATAGGATTTGCCTAAAACAAATGTCCCCGTCTTTGTGAAGTTTCTTACCTTTTTAATACAAAAAATGCATCTGTGGGATGTTTGATTAGGTTAGCAGGGCAGAGTGGGGGGGAGGGGATTGCTTAGTTATGCAAAGTGCTCAGATAGATGTGGCGGAGGGACGAGATGGAGAGACAGAGGTTTTGGACAGTGGGCACACCATCCATCATAAACTAAATGGAAGAATGGACTGCATTTGAATAACGCTTCTCTGGCCGCTATGAGGCCTGGCGCTTTAACAGGTGAAGCCTCACTTTAAAGTCGCCCGTGCACTCACACATTTAAGTGTGGCTGTGTTTAATCCGGGCAATCCGGTAACCAGCAGCTTGTCTCTTAGGTGTCTGGCTAAAAGGAGGAATCAAACCTACAACACGTGTGTGTGTGTGTGCGTGTGCGTGTGCGTGTGTGTTGGACATTGAGATACAATCTCAAGACCCATTAAAGCAGTGATTCTCTACTGGTGGGTCATGACATATAAGTGGGCCGTGAGGTCATTTTTGAGTGGGTCGCAGATCAGACCTTAATCTTTGCAACGAAGCCCATGAATTAAATAATGTGTCAATGATAATTCATGCTTCAAGGGCTTACTATTTAATTGAGTTTGGTGCAAATGATCGCAGCTTTTTGTTGGCTCAATGTTTTAACAGTAAGTGGAGGCACTGTTGATGGGGTATTATTGTTGGTTATCGGTTAAATATATTTTTTACTTTCGGGTTGTGACTTAATGACTCATGTGGGTCCTGAGGCTAGACCGGTGGACAACCAACGCTGTAAAGGGTGTATCTCTCCAAGTATCAGAGTCCTAGGAGAGAGGTCAGAACTGTACAGGCACTGTACACAACCCTTTCTAGCGATGCACAGACGATTCTCAATAAGCATCTCTTGGATAAAAATGCTAGTCGATTCGGGCAGCTTCTATAACAGCTTTCTATAGCAGTAACGTAGATGTAAAGACCTAAGCACACACACACCCACACACCCTGTGGTTTCACCCCCAGGGTGTGTTTGGTGCTTTGGTCACAGTTCAACAAGGACGGCCTTGTTTAGGAGCAGTTCGCCTGGAAACAGAGGGGGGGAGGGGGGGGGCAGCCCCAGGGCCTGTGTGTGTGGTGTGTGTGTGTGTGTGTGTGTGTGTGTGTGTGTGTGTGTGAGAGAGGGAGAGAGAGAGAGGGCAATATGATGGTGAATCGAGGACAGGTGCGAGTGTGGTGATCAATTTCTAATGCTTGTTATATTACTTGGGTTGGGGTGGGGGAGGGGTTCCGCTTTTAAAAGGCAACATTGCCTACAGCTGGATATTCCAATGAGAAATAACATTAATCTGGATAACAAACGGATTACACACGTTATTGAATAGTTATTACTTTTCCTCATACAAAGGCTGCATATCTGCATATTGCGACTCATTTACCCAGAACTGTGCTTGGTATTTAGTCTCAGCCATGTGTAATGAATGTAAGATTGTGATATTTGGGTTGTGTTGTAGTTTTAATCATTACTATACCCTTAATTTATAATTTGTTTGAGGGAACCTCCTTGTATTTGAAAACACCCACAACAATGTTGATTGTTAGTAATTTGACCTCATTGTATTTAGCAATTAATATTTGTAGCTTATCTTCATGTTAACAATTTTAGCATCGATTTGCTAGCAAAAACCACAACGTCAAATCTGAAAAATCTGTAATGTATGCATGCGTAAAAGCTAAGCATGCCATTTTAATATTTAATTTTGATTTGAAGCCTGCATATGTTTACATCTCACTTTGATATCCATCAGAGAAATATGCAGTACTTCGATCATTGATTTGTTTTATGATCCAAATTAAACCACCCAAGAGCTATGTTTGAAACCGAGAGCTAGTCTAATTCAACCAGGACAGAAACAAATCCTGCCCATTAACCTCAGGCCTCAAAAGACTCCAAAAGTCATCATTGTGTGGGTAGGGGAAACATCACTAGTGTGTGTAACGGCCATTCTTAAGTATTCCTTCTACGTAGTCCCTCTGCTGTGTTTGATAACCCACAACAGCGCTATACAATTCAACCACTGTTAAATTATTTAAATTGTGTGTGAAATGTGAAATGGCAGCCTGTCCCCATTTAATAATCTGAGTATTAAAAAAAGAAACACCAACAGAAGGAATATAGTGGATGGGATTAGTGTTGCGTTTGTGGTGCTGGTGTTGTTGGAGGGGTGGTGGACCTACCAGCCTCCAGCAGCATAGAGACAGTGCGGAGGTCGTCTGCCAGGGTGGCGTAATGGAGGGCCGTGCAGCCCCTGAACCCAGCTCTGCTGCTCAGCCTGCTGCTGAACTCATCCTCCCTGGACACCAGCACTGGGGAGGGAGGGAGAGGGGAGGGAGGGGGAGAGAGGGGGAGAGAGGGAGAGGGAGAAGGGAGAAGGGAGAGGGAGAGGGGGGGAGGGAGAGGGAGAGAGGGAGGGAGAAGGGAGTGAGGGAGAGAGAGGGAGAAGGAGAAGGGTAGAGGGCGAGGGGGAGAGGGGGAGAGAGGGAGAGGGAGAGGGAGAGGAGAAGGGAAGAGGGAGAGGGAGAGAGAGGGAGAGGGGGAAGGGGAGAGGGAGAGGGAGGGAGAGGGGGGGAGAGAGGGGGAGAGGGAGAGAGGGAGAAGGGAAGAGGGAGAGGTAGAGGGAAAGGGGGGGAGCGAGAGGGAGAGGGGAAGAGGGAGAGGGAGAGGGGGAGAGGGGAGGGAGAGAGGGGGAGAGGGAGAAAGGGAGAGGGAGAAGGGAAGGGGGAGAGGGGAAGAGGGAGAGGGAGAGGGGAGAGAGGGAGGGAGAGTGGGAGAGAGGTAGAAAAAGAGAGAAAGGGAGGGAGAGGGAGAGAGACAGAAAGTGAGAGAGAGGGAGGGAGGGAGCGAGACAGAGAGTGAGAGAGAGGGAGAGAGAGGGATAGAGAAAGGGAGATAGAGCGAGTGGGAGAGAGAGATGGAGAGACAGAGAGAGAGACAAAGGGGGACAGAGACAGGGGGTGAGGGAGACGGAGAGAGACAGAGACAGAGACAGAGAATAATAATGAATTAGGGAAGGAAGTGAAGCAGACAGTGTAAGAATGACAGACAGGATAATGTGAAAAGAAGGCAGAAGGGAGAAGGAGAAGGGTGGGGCAGCAGAACACAAAACAATAAGAAAAGTTGTATTTCATCCTTTGTAATGCATGCATATATTCACAAAAAAACATTTTGCAATTGCTCTTATATCTATTGTTTGCGCCCAACCAAATGAGTAAATGAGTCCCAAGCAGAAGCATAAACCATAAATCCAACAGTAGGCGAACAAAAACACGTTGATATCAGAGGCTCATCCTAATGTGACATTTACAGTGGAAGGGGGGCAGCCCTCTCCCAGTATCCCAGAAAGGACAAGACAAAACGCCTGTCTCCAAATGCTGTCTGAAGCTGAGGAACTGACTGATATTGGTCTTTGTTTCATTCATTTCAGAGGAAGCACTCCCAGCCCTCCGCCCTGGTCAGGGGTGGCCAAACGTTCATTGCCAGCTCCCCCTGGTCTAGTGTTACCATCGCCGGACCAGCATCAGGCCTGGCGTGCGCTGATGACATCACAGACGAGGACATTAGCTCTAAGACCATCGAACCCCACCGTAGTCTCATCCTGCTCTCTCCTGACGACTCCCTCCTTCTACTCTGAATCACTCCCCCCCCCCCCTGCCCCTCTTGTCTTCTTCAAATCTTTCCTCAAGACAACATCCAGCTCCTCTTCCTCTCATACAGTCCTCTGATTCCATCTAGCTCCCCCCCTCCCCATATAAACGTCCTACCTTCCCTCATTCACAGCCCTTCACTTCTCCCCTACTGCCCCCCCCCCCGCTCTACTGGGGCGTCCTCTGTGCTCTGCGCCCGTCTCTCCTTCCCTTCCTCAACCCCTTTTCCCTCACTTCTCTTCTCCTCCTTTCCTTCATCAGTCTTCCCCTTTCTCTATCCACCCCAACCCCTTCCCCCTCGACACACACACACAACCCCCCCCTCGAATTCTCTTTCACTGGCAGTCTTCCTCTGCAGTGTGTGTGTGGGTGTGTGTGTGTGTGTGTGTGTGACTGTGCTGTCTGGGCGGGATAATCATAGCTAACCCAATAAAGCGTCGCACAGACCCCTCCAGCCCATCCATCAGCGTGCGTCTGGGAAATGCTTCCCCACGCTGCGGTGGCCCCACGCGGACCCAAACCTGACAGCCATATAAATGTCTGCAATATACATAACCCATATAAATATGTCTGCAGAAACACAATGAGGGGGGTTTGGGTGTGTGCGTGTTTGTGTGTGTGAGTGCGCGCTTGTGTGTGTCTTAGCTGGGATGGGAAAAAAACAGACAAATAAAAGATACACCATGCATCACAAAATAAATAAAATAATATGGAAGAAATGAAACATGTACATATATGCTAATGTTTATGCAAATGCTAATGCCTCATAACGTTTTTTTGCTGCGGTTAGGATTCATATGCGTAATATAACAACCCTGAGAATTGCAGGCGCTTGAAGACACAAGCACACACACACACACACACACACACACACACAGAGGGGGCTTACCTTCTAGTGAGTGGATGCCTTTCTCCCGTGATGTGTCGTAAACATTGTTGAAATCGTCTCCAGCATTGGGGTCAGCCCCAGCGTCCAGCAGGACCTTCACAACACTGGAAAACACACAAACACACACACACACACACACACACACACACAACCACCAGCATCTAGTCAATATCTTTGAGATGCAAACTAATAATAGGCTCACATATTATGGCAAAACTCTCTGTAGAAGATAGAAACAAACTAGAGAATCTATGACCCAAACCAGACTAAAGAAAGCCCCCTCCCCCCCTCCACACACAAACACACACACACACATACACACACACACACACACACACCGCAAAGCCAGGGTGTCAGCATACAATTTGAGTCTAACGAAAATGCATACTTTTGCAAAAAAGCACTGCCATTCTTCAACCAGTCACTGATAAGGCTTCCCAGTTACCACGGCTACCTACCCTGCACCCAATGTGTATGTGTGTATGTGTATGTGTGTGTGTGTGTGTGTATGTGTGTGTGTGTGTGTGTTTCTGTGTGTGTTTGTCCATTCAGCAAGATGTGCATATGTGTGTGAGTACATTGATAGTAAAAGGGTCTGGCTCATTTCCGGCACAATGGGTAGGTGGATGGCTGGGTCTGGTATGGTGGCTGGTGTGTGTGTGTGTGTGTTTTGGTGTGCGTGTGTGTAGTCCTTCACTGGAGCGCACCGCACCGTCCTATTAAACAAACACCGAAAACCTCGGCAACACCAGTCACTGTGACCTAACGGACAATCCAGGTGGACACACACAAACACACACACACTTAGCCTTACCACCCTGAACGTGAGCTATGACTTTGACTTTAACCCTGAATGCCCCACCCAGTAACAATGAATGCCACTTCCACAATGGGGAGGCCAATGTTAATCAAAGACATGTAAACTGCTCTGCCATATAGCTACGTGTACCCACAACTGGTGCAGCTATTCCAAAAGCCAATTCCACTACTACTGCTCTGGAAAAGACCATGGATATGTAAATAAATGGTGTACACAGCTCACAATTTGGTTCTTTGCAGATATAGGCTTGATTGCGTTATGCTGAATCATAGTACAATATGATTATAGTTTTATCTTGACTTATCTGATGTAGTATATGACATTTGACAGAAGCACGTTTTATACACTGTAGCCTGCATAGTCATTTCTGTATGTATGTGTCATAGATTGTTGTGTGGGCAGACATGGAGCAGCCCCAGTACGGAAGTACTGGGTTTGAGATAGAGGGGGGGGCTGATTCTTTTGTTACTGTATCAGAATTTGGGGCGGGGCCCGGGATGACCCTGGCAAGCACTTGTACAAACAGGCAATTGTGCATCTCCCACACACACAGAGAGCTGGGCAGGAGGGTGAGAAGAGAGGAGGTGGGCCTGAAAGGGGTTAACAGCGTCGGAAAAGGTAAACAGCCAGGGATAAAGAGAGGAAGGAAATGTTGTGGGGAAGGAGGGTCGGAGCGAGAGGAGAGGAAGGAGGGGGGCAGATGATGAAAAGACATTTGGGCAGAAGAAAAGATGAAAGGAAGGAGGATTTAATTATCAAGGAGCCTCCAAAGGCTGATGAGCTTGTGTGAGCAGTTTATCGTTGTTGCTAATCGACTGATGATCGAGTGGCTAACTTTGTTTAGGGAGCTGCAGCACTCATTGAAGGCTAACCGGTAACAATGTTAACGGTTGGACTAGAGGACTTGGCACAAACTTTACTTACTTTAATCAGCGGCTGAGAGAAAGTCAAACAAGGAGTGGGCAAACACACTCTCTCTCACAATGCAGTTTCCACGTCAACTCAACTACAGCAAGGATGAAAAAGTGTTTTTTTGCAAGCTTAATTTCGCTCAGATGAAGAGAACAACAAAAAGAAAGTGAAAAGCAAAAAAAGAAATGATTTAAATGTACAACACGAAAACCGGGGATCGTATACGCCTTTAATGTGGGCTGGTACTTGGATACGAAATGACCTGCTCATGGGAACACAAGTGTCAATGGCCGATACTAAGGTTTCTGATGTATCGTCTCCCATCCAACCAAAACACCTTGCCGTCCCTTCACCTGCCCAACCCACTTCCTCTGACCAGCCCCCTGTCCCTGGGGACGGCTGACCGCCTGCTTAAACAGGTGCAGGCAGCACAGCAGCATGTGTGAGCCTCCAGGTTAGATCACGGCGGATGAGCCGGCCGGAGTCCAGCCTCCTGATGCTGGTGTTAGATTCCCGGGCCTGCCCTGGAGGGGAGAGCAGGAAGCAGACGCTTCCGCTTGACCTCTGCAGGACAGACACCGGAGCTGAGCTGACCAACCGTGTCCAGCAGCACCTGGCCCAGACGCCGGCCCCCCACTTGACCCCGACTCACCTGCAGCCAGGGCCCACAAGCGCGGGGGGGGGGATATTATATACAGCTGGATATTCATCCATCCATCCATTGATTGATTCAAGAACAGTGGAGGATTAGTGTGGCGATACAGGTGTAAGACGACCACACACACACACACACACAATCCTACCACTAATGAACCCAAATTTTCCGTCTGCGATTGAATAAAGTAAGACTATATCTTACTCCCAGTGTATTTAGGTAGTGATTCTGACTAATCCTGGTGTCAATGTGAATTAGCGTGTGTGCGCGCCTGCCGCTGTACTTCTCAGCAGGGACGGAAGGGAACCTATCAGAGAGCCCTGATGCCAGCAGGAACCCCTTAATCACCGCCGTGGCGATGAATGACATGACTCCTTCGACGGTCGGCTGCTCCTCACTCGACCACCGTAAACCCTTCATCCCAGATCATCCAGGCCTCCCCGCCATAATCCCACTCCACCTCGCTGTATTAGAAATAAAACTCACGCGCTCTCTCTCTCCCTCCCTCTCTCTCTCTCTCCCAGCGCCCCCCCCCCCCCCGGGCGTCTCAGATGGGACGCTCGGCCCACCGAACGGTCACCAGGCGTTCCGCTCGGCCGGGCCCTCTTTGTGCCCGTGGATGAAAGGAGGGGGGCAGAGGAGGCCGAGGGACAGGGATGGAGGCGGCCATTGTGGGGTTAGAGAGTGCAAACAGCGAGAGGCTGGGGCCCCCCCCCCGTGCATCCCGCGTCGTTTGACCAGGCATCAAAGCTAAGCAAACACGACCCCGTCCCTCTCCGCCCGAGCACCCATGGGTGCCCCGCCCTTCCCCCCCCGATCCTGTTGGCAGTCTGTACGCCGCAGGCCGGGACCGCCCAGCCTCTCGTTTAACCTCTTAAACCGGAGGTTTCCCAGATTTGGGAAGACCGTGATCACTCTCGCAGCAAAAGGCATACATGTAGAAATAGTCATATCAAATTAAACATGAGGAACGCCGCTACAAGCACATATGAGTAATTTTTACACACAGCAAACACAACTCAAACACCAAGCATATTAATTTGACTAATTAGACAATTAAAAATACGCTGGAGCTTAAGAGGGAGTGTCTCGTTTAAAACGCTAAAAAATAAAGAAAGTGATTCTTTAAGCTGACAAATTCACAAAGAGGAAGAAACTATGTCTGCTCATGGGCTCAGAAAAGTGGATGCATTTCGTATCGAACGAAAGCCGAGAAGAGATCTCACGCTTTCATATACTGTGTTCCACTGCTGATCTTTCCTAGGATTCCTATTTTCCATAGAGCATCATGAGCGGCCTGGTGAGGATCGGTGTGGGGCGTTCAACAGGGTGTACCCTTATCACCTGTATCTCTGTGGCCCCGAGCGTGAGGAGGAGGACCAGCGGTACTTCATCAGCGGCCGGCGGTGCAGACTCTCAGCCTCGCGGAGGGAGGGGGAGAGAGTGTGCTCCTGAGTAACGATCCCGCCGCTTTTCACTTAACGGCGGAGAGTAAAGGCTTGTGTGACTGAGTAAGCCGCCACTGTGGAGTGGGGATGGGGGCTTGATGTGTGTGGACCTGCTGGATGGAGGTTGGCGTGCAGAGAGAGCAATGGCTTGGTGTTTGTGAGAGAGAGAGCAGAGAGGGACAAGAGAGAGAAAAAGGTAGTGAGGGAGAGAAATAGATAGGGATAGAAAGAGAAAATGGAGGGAAGAGGTAAAGAGAGAGGGAAGGAGAGAGATAGAAAGAAAGAGACAAGGAGAGAAAGAGAAAATGGGGGGAAAGACAAAGAGAGAGGGAGAGAGAAAGAGAGAGTAATGTGTGCGTGTGTGTGTACGTGTATAGTATGTGTATGTTTTTGTGTGTGTGTTTTGTCTTTCCTGAAGTGGTGAGGGCTCACTTGGGGCTTGGAGGATGGGATGAGACACTGAGGATTGTCACCGGCTGGCTGAGTTATAGCACTCATAATACACACATACCCACACTGGAACACCCCACGCACACACACACACACACACACACACACACACACACACACACACACACACACACAAGTTCACACAATATTTGTAACAAAGTGTACAGAGCAACGCATCACTTTACACATGACAGATGGCATACATCAAACAGATGTCACATTTGCAAACACACAGACACACTCTCACACACAAAATTACTGAAATCTAACAAGGAGCAAGCAGTCAAATGTTCCAGAGGCAGTAAGCTGAGAGTATCTATAGCCAGGAAAAAATGGCAAAATTCGAGCCAAAAATATTGAGTCACTCATTGAGTAATTCAGGAATATGAGATGACAAAAAGTAGAAGGCTTAGACAGTAATACAATGAACCCATATCAAATATTGAAAGAATTTCCCATTACCGAATAAATAAGATCTACCATGTTCCTGCATACACAAAGGCATATTGAATAGCCGGCTGAGATTAGTCTGTACCTGTTTGCTAGTGCTTATTCCCTTTACTATTGACATTTCTTATTTTACTCATTGGACTTTTGGTCAGCATGGTGTTTTTTGCAGTAACTGAAGTTACAATCTCTCTAAAAAATGGTTTCAACGGCTACCGGGTGCATTTCTAATTCATTTTCAGAGCCCGGCTCCTAAGTCTTTCCAAAAAGCGGCTGAATTTGAGGAGAAAGAAAAAATCCCATTCTTGTAAATTGGATTTAACCAGGCCTTAACCTCGGCCCCTCTCGGTGTTGTGTGTGTTCTGGGGGCCACGGGGGCTAATTTAATTTGCCTGGATTGAGGGATGGGGCTGTGGGTAAAGACCGTCTGCCAGCCTGAAAGACACTCTCTGCACTTCAGAAGACCTACTGTAGCAAATGGGCTATGGGCAGGGCTCCGTTGCATGCACACACACACACACACACACACACACACAAAATATGATCTCCACATAAATAATCACCCAAATAGTGTACACAGGCACACAGAGTGTGTGTGGGGGGGATACGGATGCATACAAAGACAGACGACACACACACAGACACACACTCAGACCTGTGTTGGCGGTTCATGGCTGCGACCATGACAGCGGTCCAGCCCAGACGGTGGCGGTGGTTGGGGTCCACTCCCTCCTGCAGCAACCTGATGGCAAACAGGAAACAGGAAACGGCTATGATTGGCCATCGACTCAACTCCAGCAGCTAACGAGTTGTACAATTGCTTATTCCAATTAGGCATTTTTTATTGAGTTTTGCCTGTAGTTAGGATTCATCATTACTATACATCAATAAGAAACGATGGGAAATGTCAATCTGCTGCATGTGGACAAGTAAACTGCTTGTTCCGTAGCAACAGAATGGTCCAGCAAATGGATTCATGGTCTCTTCTCTTTTGTCTCTCCGTCCATATCCCCATAGGCCTGTGCTGGTGCCTGTGCCTGTGTGTGCGTGTGTGTGTGTGTGTGTGTGTGTGTGTGTGTGTGTGTGTGTGTGTGTGTGTGTGTGTGTGTGTGTGTGTGTATGTGTGTGTGTGTATGTGTGTGTGTGTGTGTGTGTGTGTGCGCGTGAGTGAGACAGGTGTGTGTTAGCCTATGCTCTGAGCCCCTGAGGGTGTGACATCAGGTACGAGAGTATCCTAGTGCTTAGTGTGAAAGCGATCTGTCCGTCCCCTCCTGGGTCAGACCAGCAGACAGTGTTGTTTGTTTACCGTCAACACGGTGGCCTCCCGTCTGGTCTCCCTGCTCTTGTCTTCCCCACAGCCCTCTCCCTTCGTTGGGGATGTTTCACTAGAATGTGCTGGTTGCCTTGGTGCTTTCTATGGTTGTTTTAATGTCCCAATGCCACCTCAAAATGATGTGGAAGGGAACAGTGGAAGGGGCCAAATCATCTTTTTGGTAAGGCAGATGCAGATGCTGTTTGAATGACGGCTATGGTGTCATAAAAATTATATTTTTCTTTACAATGACACGTTTAGGGTTTACTTGCCTCATTAAATCTATATTCATATATATTTTTTAAAAGAGCATCTGGTGCGTAAAGGTGCTCCGTCTGGCGTCCTCCTGGGTCCAGCTGTTAAACAACTGTTGTTGCGAAGCGGTCTTTCTTGAAACCCCAGTGGAGAACAAAAAAAGACCAAAATCCCCCACCTCGCATCCAGTGTCTTTGGACAGACTCCCACCTGACACCCCATCGCTGAGGAGAACTCAACCAAAACACTTAACACATCTGTGGCTGCTGGGCTAACTGCTCGTCTGTGTGTCTGTCTGAACTTAACTCTGCTGTCACCTTCGCCATCTGCCCCCTAAGAGCCTGTAACACAAGACCTGTGGCTTCGCGGTGCATGAAGCAAGTGTTGAATACACGTGTGCGTGCGTGTGTGTGTGTGTGTGTGTGTGTGTGTGTGTGTGTGTGTGTGTGTGTGTGTGTGTGTGTGTGTGTGTGTGTGTGTGTGTGTGTGTGTGTGTGTGTGTGTGTGTGTGTGTGTGTGTGTGTTTTGGAAATTCATGTGTGGCCTCTGTATGGATTAACACAGCAATCTCTGTGTTTTTGGGAACGTTATAAACCTGTTAGTACAATATGTTCAACTGATTACTATACTTTACACTCATGTCTACTTTCAGTTAGTGAAAAACAAGGCACGTTTTATGTTGGTCAAAGTATTAGGGTGTGTACATTTAAATGAGAACACACACGCACACACACACACCGTTGTTATGGACCTGTTCTGGGAGACTAGCTCTTGGGGTGATGGGAAAACACATAGAACTGTGTTTGAGTTTAAGATCAATTTGTGTGTGTGTGTGTGTGTGTGTGTGTGTGTGTGTGTGTGTGTGTGTGTGTGTGTGTGTGTGTGTGTGTGTGTGTGTGTGTGTGTGTGTGTGTGTTACATGGAGGGCTAAATGAATGGTGAATTGCCTCGGGTCAAAGGCTGCCTAGTAAAAAGACAGAGCAGAGATACAGACCGTGAGGTCTTATAGTAACGTTAACTGCAGGGCTCAATGTGGCTGAGTGACCGCTCTTCTTCAATTACCTCATTTTGTTGCATTTAAAAATACACCACTTCAGTCTAATATAAAGGTTCCCGCAACCCCAGAGACGATACACAGGCTCCATCTAGTGGTTGCTATTTGGACTACAACAATACTAACACTACTAGTGCTGTCCAGCTTATTGCTCCCTCTTGAATCACCCCCTGCACTCCTCACACTCTGCATGTTGTTACTACTTAGTGGAGGAGACCCCCCTTGGTATAAGCTCTCCTGCTTTTAAAGTATGTGTGTGTGCGTGTGTGTGTGTGTGTGTGTGTGTGTGTGTGTGTGTGTGTGTGTGTGTGTGTGTGTGTGTGTGTGTGTGTGTGTGTGCATTTTACCTGGTAACATCTTGGGAGTTATTGGTCCTTGCTGCCTCTAAAAGTGCATCACCTTAAAGTGCAGAAACAGCAAGGTCATGAAATAATTTCGACATATGGGACAATATATTCTGCATTTATAACCATCATCTCAGTGAAAAAGCATACAACATCGACATGGACCCTAGACTGGGTAGCCCCGCCCATTCTGCCGGAGATTTGAGTTCACCCTGCCCCTTTAATAGGTCCATGCCCTGCACAAGGGTCTGGAGAAGAGCAATTCATTTATTTCTGCTTCCGATACGTTTTTGCGGGAGCCAATCACTAAGCTGGCTTTTCCCCTTGGCGCGCTATTGACTGGTTTAACACAATCTCGACAGGGAAGCCACGACAAGCAGCCAATCGCGTACAGAGTCAGTTGAACTACGCCCGTTGATCATGCCTCTTGTGCCGAAGAAAATGACAGCAGCTTCCCCAGATCAACGTGCAATCTACGAGTGAGCTTGGTCTTGCAATAGCCAGACTACATGGACACACACACAAACACACACACACACACACACACACACACACACACACACACACACACACACACACACACACACACACACACACACAATGTATACAACTGCCACATACCTTTGTTATCAGAGTCTTTCTTCAGACAAAAGGCCACAGCTGCAGCAGACAATACGCCGGCAGAGGCCAAGCCATATGGGTTAGGTCCCCCACTTTTGCCATGACCTTGTCCTCCGCCATCTCGTCCACTCTGCTCCCAGTATTGGCTGTTATTGCGCCCACTGCTGGCCAAGGCTGCCCAAGAACCACGGCGGTTCTCAAGGTTTGAGAGCCACCTTGGGGCAATGTGGTGGTACTGCACCACCGGGTTAACATTAGCATTTTTAGGCTCTTCGGCTAGTAGACCTTTTCTTGAGACGCGGGAGGTAGAAACGATGGGGTTACGATTAGCGTCAGCTGTTTTTCCTAGGCCTTGGCTTTTGCGATCACTTGTACTCGTCTGAAGTACCCGGCTACATGGTGAAAGGCTACGCGACCTTCGGATAAATAGCCTGCTAGGAACTGATGTCAACATGGCGATAAACTCACCGGTGGGCGGTAATAGTAATCTGTCAATAGAATCACACCAAAACGGCAGGTACACGGATGTTATTTCCCCGTCATTTAGGATGAACCCAGGTTGAAGACCAAAACACCATCAGCGAAACGATAACAACGACAATGCAACGCTGGATGTGACTAGAACGCGCAATGGCATCTGGGGAATGTAGTTTCGTTAACGAGCAATTTCCTTTTTTGTTACCATGCGATGTTCTAGCATAGCACGTTGTCATTGTTTTGACATTAGATTGTTCTGAAATTGTATCCACACATTTGATCCATTTTGAATAATATTTAAAAGGGTATACAGGAGGGATTTGATTGGATAAAGTTGTTTTGTGAAAGTAGTTCTTACGAATGGCCGCCAGATGGCACTAAAGTATCCGAACATTTAATGACTATTTCATACACTGTTGGGTCAGGTTGTGAGTTAAACATGGCCTATGCAGTAGGATAAAGTCTAAAAAAAGGTTTATAAAGACACAACGGTGTGCAAAAAATGCAGGAAAGCATCAGGTCAAAATATATAAATTCTTGACAGGCCTACCTATAGCATCCAGTTTAGTTCTAAGCAGCAATGTATGTTTGCATTTTGTGATTACACTTGATATAATAGATACACATATATACTGGAGTTATGGGCCTGACATATCTTCAAACACACATAGACAGGCACATACCCAGCAAATCAGTTTCCAGTAATAGTTATCCTATTCTGCAAAAGTGCACATAGACAGAGGCACTCAAGTTCACACATATCAATTTGAATGAACTCCCTCGCAGGAGTAATATTGCTAATGGTTATCAGACTAACCATCGGGCTGTGTGATTCTATGGGTGAACGAATCACAACCAATGAACACTTCAATATCAAGCGTGGGTTTACTACAGCATGTTTATGATGACTTTTCTCTTTTATTCATAATTTTCTATCTACATTAATCATGCTCCTATGGAAGGGGATGTTATAGAGGTGGGTCTGCGCATGCACGTGTGTGTGTGTGTGTGTGTGTGTGTGTGTGTGTGTGTGTGTGTGTGTGTGTTGGTATGTGAGTGTGCGTTCTGTTTGCATGGGGGTTAAACCAGTAGACCAAGAGTGACATGAAAGCCAATAGCTTGAATAAGCAGCTTGAGAAAGAGACAAAGGCTGGGGGGTAAGCCCTATGGTTAGATAATCATGACGGAATAGGTAGTGCAAAATGCTACCTCATAATCATAAAACCTGGCCCGTGGAGGCTGAGAGTGTACGGGTGGCATAAGTGTGGTAACTTAAAGAGCCTGCAGAGGCGGTCCCACTCATAGCTGTCAATCATACTGTTTATGTTTTCCAACTGGTCTTACCTCTCATACTTATGCTCAGTGGTGGGCCGTCAGGACCAGCAGGGCCTTCTCTGCTGGCCCTGTCAAAATTTAAATAATATATCTATATTATTTTTTTCAAAATTACATTAATTTGGGTCAGAATATTTTTTTCAGTACTTGCAACATAATTTCAGAAGGAAAACCGTTTTTTTTGTAAGGCTGAGCTCAGCTGAATAACGCATCACAGCCAGATGGACCAGCGGGGCCAGCGCTAAAAGTATATCTAGCCTTTCGCTAAAGCTGCCACCTCCCATTGGATAATAAATTTGACTGACGTGTGTAATCAGCCAATCAAATGTTGATGTGTAGTAATAGAACGCCCCCAGGGCCCAGCAATATGCCGGCTCTGGCCCCCAGTGATGTCATAAGCGAATTTTGAATCGTTGGCGGTTAGTGAGACAGTTGATAGAGAACTACTATGGCCACCGCCTTCACAGCACCTAGGGATCCTGTTTCTGATGTCCTTCGTTTGCCTTTTTCAAAGCGATCGTTTGGAGAGAAGACAGATTTAATTTCAAGAGGAAGACCTACACCGAAGCCTGATGGGCTGACCCAGGCCGGTAAAGGTTTTGTGCGGCACTTTACAGAGTGCAACTACAGCTGCTATGATTGGCTAACGGCTAGCCCCGTTCAGAACAAGCTATTCTGCTGGCCGTGTTTGCTGTTCAACATCAGTGAGGGGACAAGGAACAGCGCCGGATTTAGCAGTCTTAACAGCTTCACCAAGGCAGCTTTATAACATCAGGCCTCCGAGCGTCACCTCACATCAGTGGTGCATTTAAAGATCTTTGGTGTGTCCAGGGTGGACTTGAGCAGCGGAGACGAGAGACGAGCTTGCACAATGAGAGAGTAAGAAAATAACGGGAAATACTGAAGCGTCTCATTGTGTGTCATCTTTTTGGGGCAGCAAGAATTGCCATTCAGGGGACATGACGAGGGGAAAGAGTCCCTGAACCGAGGTAATTACCTTGAACTGCTGTCTCTGCTGTCCGGCTATGATGCTGACTTGCGATTCCACCTTGCCACTGCCACCGTTTTTACGGGCACATCAGGCAAAATTCAGAATGACATCATAAATGTTGTTGCCGATTTGCTGAATGATGCCATCAAGAAGGAGATCGATCAAACTAAGTTTGTTGCAGTCAAGGTTGATGAGACCACTGATTTCAGCAACACTGCTCAGCTGTCATATATACTCAGGTATGTAACTGACATGGGAGTAAAGGAGAGATTTCTGAAGTATGAGGACGCTACTGCTTATGCTCCTCCTTATTATTACAATTATGCTGATGGAAGGACTTATTATTTGTCATTTTGTTGACTCTCCATTATGCTGAAATTGTATCAAAATTTTTATTATTCAAAAGACTGTTGAATAAAGGTACACACTACAGGATTGGCTTGATGGGTTATACAGTAGTCGTTGTGTGACTATTGCATTTTATAACCGATGACCGCCAGATGGCACTAAAGTAAAATATCTCAAAGAAACGTGGTGCAACATTTAATTATTATTTCATGGCCTGCTGTGGCAGGTTATGGGTTATATATGGCCAAGGACATGAAGGATGAATTGGTCATAGGCAGCAGGAAAGAAATGCAGGAAACCTTCACATGAGTTCTCCACTGCCCTATATCTAGCATCCAGTTTTATATAAGCACTAAGTAGCATTGTGTGTTTACTTTCTTAGATTCCACTTCTATGATAGATAAAACTTATGTTACTGATTATGCTATGGCATTTTTAATTTATTACATTGCACACAAACACACACGCACACGCACACACGCACACAGACACGCACACACACACACACACACACACACACACACACCATAGCCGTCATCAAACAGAAATGCTGTTTCGATATAATAGTTTCCCTATATTCTGCCAATAGAAAGAGGCACAAACATACACAAATATAAATAATGCTATCTCGCTGTGTAATGCTATGGGGTGAACTAGTTACAACTGAGGATACACATTAATATCAGAATTTCGGTTTACTAGAGCGTAGTTAGTCATAGCCTTGAGCAAACACTTGGTCTGCAGTAGGGGGATGCAATAACGTGAACGGCTGACGTCGATTGGGTAGAAACATTTTTTTGTAGAAGCAGATGCTCAAAAGTTTTCGTTTGGGTGGCCGCTAGAAATGTGGTCTTAGAGCTGGGATCACGTGTCAGAAAAGGATGGAAACCACTGCTCTACATTATTCATGCTCCCATTGAAGGGCAGGATATTGTCGTGAGTGTGTTTACTGTGTTGTGTGTGTGTGTGTGTGTGTGTGTTAGGCTTTGTTTGAATGGGGTTAAACCGGTAGACCAAGAGCGACATGAGCCACAGCCATAGCACTAATAAGCACCTTGAGAGCGGGGGGTTTGTGTGTGTGAGGGGATGGGTGGGTGTGGGGTGGGGTGGGGGGTAGATTGATACTGTAGATGGAGAGATAACCAAGAACAGGTTGTGCCAGAAGCCGGGCGCGCCCCCATTTCAATAAAACCTGTCCCGTGGAGGTCGTGTGCGCGTCGCCTCAGTGCGGATACTTAAAGAGACGGTCGGGGGGCGGTCCCACCCAGAGTTGTCAATCGTACAGTCGATCCGTTCGCCAACCGTGTCTTCCCTCTCCTCCTCCTTTTCCTCATTTTCGCTGCATCTCCGACCACCTGCAACAGAGAGGCAACGATGGAGAATTGCTGAAAAAGAATTACGCCGACCGAAGGACACGTTGATCTGCCACATCTCTACCGTCTACCTTTCCTGCGTCGACTTTTTATCCAGAGATATCCAGACCAACGCAAGAGAGAGAAACGCGGAAAGAAAAACATATGTTTGGGCTGAAAAGAGACGTGTGGACCCTGAGTTGACCGAAACTTCTTTCATTCACCCCGATTGATGGGAATATCTTCATGTTTTTGGACATTTTTGCAGCACATTATTGCAGCATAATAGGGGTTATTTTGCGTATGCTACTTGTGTGTGCAGAACAGTGAACTGTTTGATCTGAGTTTGTGTGCATAGCGCTGACTACCTCGTCTGACGAGGGCATACACAGATTAGACTACCAGTCGAGGAGCTTGAGTCTACAAACGGCCCCCGTGAGAGGGAAATGTAATTAGAGAAGTTATTCTCATTTGAAGGCATACGGCTGGCTGGCTCTCCCGTTTCTGAACTGATCTGACGTTATTGCCCGGTCTATACCAATTTTTGTCTCTACCGATTCACTGCCTGCCTCTCCCGTGAACCTCTGCACCGGCCTATACACTCCCTGTCTCTCCAACCCCGTCCCCCGGTGAGTATCCCGGTAACAAGCCATGTCTGGAGGGAGTGTTGCCATCCCGGATGACCAGGCGTTTGCCAGCTTCAAGGCGGAGTGTCTATGTGAAGAGGGCTGGAATGTGACGTACAACAAGTCCGGCACCACGGTGTGGATCCAGAGTTTGGATGAAGAAAAGTCCCTCCACAAGATCAAGGTGAGCACGAAAAAACGTTGAACGTTATATTTGAACCCTCTTTCGTTCATCGTACAGAAACAGTCTAGGGTGGAAGGTCAACACTGAACAGTACATGGTCCCATGCCATGAAAGGCAGATTTGCAGGTCTGCTGATGGGAATGTATAGAGAGAGAGGACAGGTAGAGATTGTCCGTAGTAGTAGTTTTATATAACCCCCATTAGACAGTGATAATATGTGTGTTACCATGTCATATTAAACATAGCTGTAGGCTTAGGCGCAGCATATGAAAGCATGTGATTGTTCACGGACGGCCTCTTGCACATCATGTTCTTTTTATTTCAATGACAAAATAAAGAAGGTAAACTGAAGCATGTTGGACTGTTTGCCCTTATATTCTGAGTAAATTCTATGTGTACTTAAGGTGAGGCCGTAACTGTAAGGTGTATGTGTGTTTGTGTGGGTGTGTGTGTGTGTGTGTGTGTGAGCACTGCTTAGCATCTGCTTAGACAAGACAGGTGTGTTTTCCCATGATAGCTCTGCAAACAAAGTGACGTAGAATTAATACTGTCTCTCTATAGTTCTCTCTCTCTCTCTTTTTCTCTCTCCCTCCCCTATCCCTTCTCCAACTCCCGCCTCGCTCCCCTCCCTTCCACAAACACATGCACAAACATTCAAATAGTTGGATTATGGGTGGGTCCTTAATCTCTAACTGGAGCTTCACCTATATGTCAATATGACATCACAGCATGGTGGATTTTGCATGGGTAGGCTATTTTCGCATTTTTGCTCTCTAATAAACAAGCTCTCTGTCTCTCACAAACTATGGACACTAAACACACACACACACACTCACATACACACACACACACACACACACACTCACTCACTCACTCACTCACTCACTCACTCACTCACTCACACATAGTCCGTCAGTCAAACCCTGATTAGTGTGACGTTATATATTTAACAATTATTCAATTATTCAAGGTAAATAATTCTTTTAGTATATACTACACGTGCACACTCCAAAACGAAACAAGATAACACTTTTTGCCGGGATGTATTTGTTTTTATTAGCAGTTTATTTGTTTTTATTTGACGACCGTCACGTTAATATCATGCGATGAAAACAATATCCCGAGTTTGAGTTCTCAATCATGGGATATTGCCCAATATCCCGAGGTAGCAAACCAATCAAATTGCGCCATCTTAGGAGGTTCCCGTGCAGCATATACTAATAGTGCATATTCCCGCAGATGGTATGCAAAGTGTATGTCTGTGTGCTGTGTATGTGTGCTGTTTTGTTGTTTGTGCATTTGTCTGACTATCTGTATGCTTGTGGCATTGTTTCTGTGTGACTGTTTATTTGTGATTGTGTATGTGTGTTTTAATGTTGGTTTTAAGGCTGTGTGTGTAGGCTTTTGCTTGTGTGTTTGTAAATGAGAGAGAGAGCGTGTGTGTGTGTGTGTATGTATGCTCGAATGTGTGTCTGTTCTGCAATGCCACACATGCAGTCCTTCTATTTATAGACTCAGCAGAGCCATGGATGCCTTCTTAGCTGATGCATGTGGAATGAGCAATGTGAACATAATGAGAACCAAGCTTTCTCTCTTTTCTTTCTGTTTCTTTCCCCTCCACACTGTCCTCTTTCTTCTGTCCATACGTTTACCTCGCTCTCTCTGTCTCTCTGTGTGTGTGTGTGTGTTTGTGTCTCTCTCGCGCGCGCGCTCTCTCTCTCTCTCTCTCTCTTTTTCTCTTTCTCTTTCTCTCTCTCTCTTTCTCGCTCTCTCTCTCCTTCCATCTCTCTCTACCTCCCTTCTCTTGTTGTCTCCTCGCCATCATTATCATTAGCAGTGCAATTATGCTCATTGTGATCATAATCACCAGTAATGACTGACAGACGCATGAACTAGCACAATTACAATTAACATCGCCGTTGTCTTCCTCAACGTGACCATTATCAGAATACCAGAATATGCTGAGCACTTCTGTGTGGGTGGGTCATTTTTAGCATGTCTCTTGTTTACTCAACTGGTTTGAAAATTGTCAGATGGATGCTGCTCAACTGGGTCTTTCCTCAAGCAATGACACCAACTCACACACACACACACACACACACACTGACACACACACACAGACTGATGACTCCGCAGCTCGCCTTTCTTGCCTGAGGAAGCACGGGGAAGCCCTTCTGTGAGTCACATAAACAACAACATCCCCCCCTCCTTTATTACAGCCTTCCCAAACCTTTCATCCTTTTTCTCTCCCACTCATGAACCAGTGGGAGGAAAATGTGAATTGACTTGACAAGAAGGAGGGAGGGAGGGGGGGGGGGGGGAGATTGGAATAGGATAAAGCCCATGTGGAAAGAGGATGGAAGGGGATACATGAGGAAGGTTGTATGGGATTCATTCCTTCCTACCATTCCTTAGTCCTAATAGGTGTATCCCTAATAGGGATACACCACCAAAAAAGAAGGGGCAGGGTAAAGGCGTTAAATAGAAGGATGGGTTGAGACAGAGAGTAAGTTGAAAATGTGAGTGGGTGGGTGCTGTGGGGTTGATTGACACGTGCAAGAGTAGCTCACATGAGGGGTTTCAATCAGGACTCACAAGGCAATCTGACACAAACACAAACCCACACACACACACACACACATGCATACACACCTGACCTTTATTTTCCCTGTTCTCTCCCTTTCTCCTTACGTCATCAGTCAGGTTTGCTGAATTGGTGAGATATAGAATTACGATACACAGTCACACACATACACACACCCAAACACACGCAAATAAAGCAAAATTGGCTTTGTAAGTGTAATATATTTTCACATCTCTCAAACAACATCAGCAGTATCACAAGTCTTGCGGAAGCATAAAACATTTACACACTGCGACCCTTAGAAGGGATAAAGTGGTCTAGAAAACCAACAGTTGGATTGACTAATAGTGGGGTGCTGGGAAAGCTAGTTAGGATGGACGGATCCGCAAATAATGATAGTGCATTAGGTGTTCAACATGTACTTAATGTTCAACCAATTCAGCTAACAGATTATGATTGCACCACTGACTTAACACCACAACAACAAACAGAATAAATATTTGAGTAATAATAATAATAATAATAATAATAATAATAATAATAATAATTAATACAACTGATGAATGTAATCTATTACATTTAACCATATTACCACCATGTATGTCCTTTTCTGCCCTTTAAACTGATACCTCTGTTGCGGAAATAGCACGTCTTGGCAATAATGCTGTGGTCCTACTTACAGTCACTCACAGACACACATACAACTTATCTAAAGCAAACACCACCTGACTCAAGTCATATAGACACAAAGCCAGGCACCCTGTTTACTTTCCTCCAGGCTTACCTGTACATATCTATGCTTGACGGATACAGGGTTTCTGTTTTAATTCTGTTGCAAATTTTGTTCATCTGGTACATGCTTCTGTGTGAGGATCATGGGCGCACACTCATTCTGCTCATACGCACACACACACACACACACACACACACACACACACACACACACAAACATCATTTGCGAGGCCCTGAAGCAAAAGTGTTTCTTTTTTTAATCTGTTCCTAGCCTACATTCTTCCCTAGCTAAGTCCAAGCTAAGTGGCAGCACCATCAGCTCCATGAAGGAACTTGTTAATAACCGAGCATACCGTGGTCCCCTATACTTTTCCTACATCCAGCAAGAGGGCTGCAAGACCCATGTGCATACCAACACATACGTGTACAAGAGAAAGTGTTGAGAAGATGGCTCTGGAAAACTCTGACAAAGGGGTCCTATGACTTCACTTAATGATGATAATTGTTTTTAAAAAGGTTTGTTTGAAGGACATTCCCCTTGTTAAACTCAATTTTATTGAATTCTATCTTTTTCTGGGAAAATCCAATTTGGTAAATTAGGAATGTTTAGGTCTTTTTTTAGACGTTTTCCTTCTATTTTCTTTGCCTTGAGTTTGATATACCCAATTTCAAATGGGTTTTTAAATGATGATGTCTAGCATGTTAATAATACATGATATGGCAATGCATAAATGTAGGAACATGTTCTAATTTTGTGCAAGCAGAATTATTCTACATGGCATATGGTCAACATGGGACCAGACCAATTTCCTGTCAACCGTATTCGTATTATTTTGTTCAGATTTAAACTTTTAATTGCCATACATTTTATATTGGCAAACATATAAACTCCACACAGAAAGGCATGGATTCAATCCCAGTGCCTTCCCTCTGGTGGGGCTGAAAGGTTAATCACATTGCTGCCGCCAAGTTTAAGTTATCACTTATTCACTTAAGCCTTTTTATAAGTCAGCTTTATAAGTGAGAGGCCATCTAAAATGGGGCAAACTACTAGATTTTGCATGAAGATAAATGAGGCCAGTGGATGAAGAGAAGAGGGGATTAAATGATTTGACTGATTGATAATAAAAGTGAAATTGTTAATTAGGCCAAAAGGCGTTCTTACTGTTTCTATGGTCCGTTTTTTCTTCTTTCTAAACTCTCTTTTCTGCTTCCATTGTTCTCTTTCTCTCTCTCTCTCCCTCTTAATGGTTCTCACATTTCTGTCCTCTCTCTTTCTTTTTTTTTTTTTACCTTGAATTGGCATTGCATGTGTACTTTCTTAAAGCTTGGCTCGTCAAGTGTCTAAATACTCTTTCCCATTGGCCAGGCTCCAGTGCTTCTCATTTTCACCTTTTGTTTTTTATAAAATCTCTCTCTCTCGCTCTCCCATTGTTGGCTTGCTGCTGCTCCACTTGCTCTGTGTCTCTTATTCCCAGTTGTGACCAACTGATTTACAGTCCCTTCCATTTCACTCAGTGTTTCTGTGGGTGTGTCTCTATTAATGTGTCGTTCAAAGATTAGATTATTATGTTAAAACATGTAAATAGCCTTCTCACTGTAACCGTAATTTTTTTTTTTCTATGTTTGCTAATATCCGGTTTCTTTGTGTGAATTGGCCTTTCTCCTTAGGTAATTTACTGGTCTGTGTGCAAATGTGTGTTACTGTGCAAATGTCTTTCTATGTGTACTTTAAACTGTCAAATTCTGCTCTTGTTTAAGCTAAGATAAGATAATACTACAGGAATTTGGGTTAGTTGTTTTAAAGAATCTCCCAATGAATACACAACAAAAAGGGGGATTCTTCACAGTGAACAAGCGACAGGAATGACATGTGGACAAACTGATGAGCATCTCTCTCCCTGTGGTTTGCCAGTGTCGGATGGTGTGCAACGATGTGTCCGCCGAGACCATGTACGATGTCCTCCACGACACCGAGTACCGACGCAAGTGGGACTCCAGTGTCATTGAGACCTTCGACATCGGAAGACTCACCGTCAACACCGATGTTGGATACTACTCATGTATGTGAAAAACATGCACTGGCACACAGACACACAGACACACAGACAAAGACACAGAAACAGACACATACACATTCACTCACTCACTTACTCACTCACTAAATCACTCACTCACGCACACACACAAACACACATATTGGCCCGAAAGGGCATGCATACCACACACACACACACACACACACACGCACACGCACACGCACAAACATGTATGTGGATGTAGACGAACACGCACAGATGTAGCCCAACACCAATCATTTCCTCCTGTGTTCCAGGGAGATGTCCCAAGCCTCTTCGCAACCGTGACGTTGTCACACTTCGCTCCTGGCTGCCAATCGGAAAAGATTACATTATCATGAACTACTCAGTCAAGCATTCGGTGATTACTACACACAAACAAACACACACACACACACACACACACACACACACACGTTACTCACACACACAAAGACACAGACAAACAACCACACACACACACACTCACACTCTTCCAGGTGCGTGAACATTACGAGCATTACGAGCATTCCAAGTGCCGTTGGTTTCGTTGTCGTCATTAAGTGTTATGTATGGATGTCCGGATTTACGAGTGATCGTCAGTATCGATGCCACTGGGTCATAGGTTGTAAAGCCGACATCTTCCCTTTGGGATAGTGAAGCAGTTTGAGCCATTAAGTAGTGTTAAGTGTTGGGTGCAGTCCAAATTGGAAGAGTACTTCTCTTTCTAGCTGTCCTTGACCTTGTTAGAAATTGAACGGAGCATATTGGATGGATGGATTCCACTCAACTTCTCTGGTCCAGTCCAGTGTTTGGGGTTGTTGATATCACACTGCTTGATACAATTCAGTGTCTTATAAAACATGTAGTAGTGGTGTATACACCTAGAGGCTTGGAAATCAATGTTTTGGATTTTGTTGCCAAGTAAGTCTATTTACTACCCTCAAAATGCTTTCTTATTTAGCAAAAGTCAACCTGGCTTACTTTTTCCACTAGCAACAAACACTCTTGCTCTCGCTCTCGCTCTCTCTCTCTCTCTCTCGAATTTGAAAATTGAACAAACATCTATTTGAAAGTAGGCAACATGAGATAACAAAAAATAGGTAGTTTCAGTATAGACACATCTCTCTTTCTTTCTCTTCCTCACTCTCTCTTAACTTCCTACTTTGTCTTCATTGCTCTCTCTCTCTCTGCTGTCATTCCATGCTATCTATCCTTGTCTCTACCTCTTTAATTAACTGCTTGCTGAAGGATATGGCTTCTCACGTGACTTTTGGCTGTAGACTTCCGCCTGAACCTTCCGCATTCTTGCAGTAATTAATGGTCAGGAACAAGTTTGTGTTTGTGTGTGTAGGGTTGTGTGTGTGTGGGGGGGATGGGTGTGTGTAGGTCTGTCCCTCGGTCTGTGATTTCTTGTGTGCGTCAAGGTCAGTTTGATAAGCAAACGGGTGGAAACCACCATCATAGTTTCCACTCATGACATTTTTACTCTGCTCTCTCCTTAAACGTAGGAAAAAAAAGCAGATAAACTGAGCTCATCTAATAAAGATGGCACTGGGCTTCATTACCTGGTAGCCCGATGCCACAGGCTGACACTGTGTTTAAAGAACTTTGTCACACATGCAAAAAATATGTCTTGCTCATATTTGATTACACTGAGTCATCACAAAGACAAAACTCGATGATCTGTTACACATGCTTTTCAGCATTCCGGAATAATGATATGATAAATATTTGTCGCTTGCACACTCACACATGTCCTACCCGAGTTGCACTCACACATGCCCGATTATTATTCTTGCACAGTCCAGATCCTGTTCTTTATCTTATCTTAACTCCACTTCCCCAAAAATACCTCATATCATGCAGCCTGCACATAGACTGGCCCGCATGGTGCAAGAGTGATTATGAACAAAATCTTCAGTAGCTGTAGTCCTGTGCCCGGGTATGTGGGGGTGTACAGCACATGCTGATATTTTGCATGTTCAGCCAGTGTGTTAATGTGGAGGTGAAAGCAATATGCGGGCCTGGCGAGTAGCACTGTAACAGGATAAAGTGGTTTGCGTAAAGGCCCCCTATGCTGATGCTGGGGCCTTGGGCTTGAGTGCTGCATATTGTGCTCCTTAAGTGCCCCAGTGCAGACCGGCTGCCCCAATAACAACAGGCCCTTGGGTGGCGGTTACCGCTACTGGTCCATCAATGATGCACCTTATAATCTGATACACAAAGCAGCCAACAGTCAAGAGGGTTTTGCATAGTGTCTGTAGTTGTGTGTGTGTGCATGTGCGTGTGCGTGCGTGCGTGCGTGCGTGTGTGTGTATCACTATTTCTGTATGTGTAAATGTTTGTTTGTTTCTCGATATCCACAAAAAAAAAAAAAAAATCTCTGCCACTATTGTATTCCTCTGGAGCGTACATGCATTCACCGTGGAAGCTGTCTGCCATGACTAACTGCATTCTGAGATTGAGTGTGTGTGTGTGTTCCCCCTGCAGAAATACCCTCCTAAGAAGGACATGGTGCGAGCGATTTCCGTTCAGACTGGTTACATGATTCAGCATCAGGGACCCAATCATTGTGTCCTCACATACCTGGCCCAGGTAGATCCACGAGGTAAGACACAAGACACACATGCACACAAATGCTTGTCCACACACACAAATACGCACACAGAATTACACCAATGACATCCATTGCATCCAAATGCTCCTACATGTATTCTACATGGAACATGTAGAATACATGTAGAGTTCCAACTGAAAAAAGGGCTGTATGTCAGTATAAAGATAGCATTAAGATAGCATTTCCATTTTAGAGAAGATATTCCTCTTTTCGTGGGCCTCAAGTTGTAACGAGTAATTCCTCCTGTGCTCTTATTTCTAAAGGAGTCACCATAGTAACTATATGAAGGACTGGGTCCCTTTTTGTTCTCTCTACCTGTCTGCATATCTCTTCACTCCATCCTCCTTTCTTTCGGTCCACCATCTTTCACTCTCGCTCTCTTGCAAGGTCTTTCTGTAAACTCCCTATCCCAGTCAGTTAACCTATAATGATGAGAAAACAATAAACCTTCCCCCTTGATTCAGTTTCCATCCTGTCTAACCTCTCTGTCTCTTCCTCTGCAGGTTCTCTCCCCAAATGGGTTGTAAACAAGTCTTCCCTGTTCCTGGCTCCTAAAGTAAGTAAATCACACACACACACGCATGCACACACACTCACCCATGCACACACTAATAGGCATGCACACACACACACACATACAAAAACAAGCTCACGAACACACACCTACACACAGACATGCTTACACACACACGACACACATTATGTGTGATGTGTTTGTTTTTGTGTGTGTTTGTTTGTGTGTGGGTCTGTGTATGTGAACAGAGGCATGTGCAAAGCTTCCAAAAATGGCAGCATGTGCACCACAGACCCACAGGGACACTAGTCACGACACACAGTAACATCATGACGGTTCGGTTGACTTGGCTCAGCTGTTTACCAGAGAACCAGGGTATTCAGTTAGCATTATTATCTGGAGACTGCTGCTAATGCTACTGCCACAGTAGCAGCAGTTTGTCCACTGAGTCCCTTTTGAGATGCTTCATCCATTAGCCATTCCAGGCCAAGAGTGTGTTTTAGTTTTTACAATACATTTAAAAGCACACCTTAGGAGAAGAAGGCTGAGCAACGTAAAACGCTCTGTTGGTGATCAAAATGTGTTTTGTTAGTTAATTCATTACACTACAGCGTCAGGAAGAGTATGATGTTGGCTATTTATGTGATGCAGTGTCGTAGATGGTTTCCTACCAATAGAACTTGCATGTGTGTTTGCGTGTGTCCGTGTCCGTGTCTGTGGTTGTGTGTTTGTGTGTGTGTGTGTGTGTGTGTGTGTGTGTGTGTGTGTGTGTGTGTGTGTGTGTGTGTGTGTGTGTGTGTTTGAGTGTTTTAGAGGTTATCCCTTTCACCATCAACAGTAAACATTCTTAAATGTGTCTCATCTGTTTCATGCCCACTGTAGGCAATGAAGAAGATCAATAAAGCATGTCTCAAATACTCAGAGTGGAAGCAGAGACACAACAAAGCCTATAAGCCATGGCTCTTCCCAGAACAGACTACATTACCCATCATCCCGCTCTGCGAGCTCAGCATCCAACGTGCCGACAGCCTGGAGAACATTGACGAGAGCTGCCTGGCTGAAACCGGGGAGAGGGAGAGGGACAGCGATTAGCATTAGCATCGCACACACAAACACACACACACACACACACAAACACACACACCCGAATACACACATACATATTGGCTTGTGTAGAGGTGTATGGCATACTACACACACACACACATACATGGTTCCTGGAGGCAAACAAGGTAGTAGGTGCACAGTACACATTCATACACGCATTGATTGATGCATCATAGGATTAGCTGATGCCTGCTCAAACACACAGAGATGCACACACCTTCATGTTAACACGTACACACACCTTCATGTGAACAGACACACATTTAGAACATTTGTTGAATACATTTGAAGTTATATAGCTATTGATTTTATTTTATATTTTACAAATCAAACAGCCATGAATAGTTGAATTGTCTTAAGCACCAATATAAATATCCAGTCATTAATACATTTTTAATCTAACAAGCCTTTGCAGGACAGATGAGACAGACGTTGCTCATCTCCTCCCAAGTTCAGTGCAATACACACCTCATCACATCAGTTTCTAATCAGAACGTAGTGTAATACCAAACGTGTTGGGATGTTACCACACAATGGTTACCATTACCACTGAACATGCTAGCAAAGTGAGACGTGTGAATTGCAGTGACCAATTATGCTTTATAATACTAATTCATATGGACGAGTTTCTCATTGCAGCTCCCCATTCCAACATTCACACACACACACACACACACACACAAACACACTGTACACATACAGTAGACAAATATAAATAGACAAGGAGTCTCCTTCTGTCTTTCTTAACGCATTAGGTCTTGTTTCCCTGTTTTTTGTTTTGTTTTTCCAGAACACATACTCATGAGCTCACACAGTTTGTATTTTATCCCAGAGATGTATGAATGTATGTAGAGTTTGAAATGTAAACACAGATTCCTAACAAAGATTTTAAAATTCTTTCACGAGCGATCTGAGTCATTCTTTGTGTGTTTGATTGCATGCGTGCTTGCAAGAGTGTGTTTGTGTGTGCATGTCAAGTTATGGATTACCCTTAGCGTGTGTGCTTGTGCTGCACCTTAAAACAAATGTTTACCTAATGGCTGACCTAATGGAATCATTTTATGGGTCTCATTTATGTTTCATCTTACACACACAGTAGTGCAGTACACATACACACGTAGCAGCACTAACTGAACCACCATTATTGAAGCATTTACGTATCAGTCCCTAGGGATATATAACCTATTGACAAATTGTGTGTGTGTGTGTGTGTATATTTGTGTATTTCCAACACGTGTGTGTGTGTCTGCTGTATGTGCAGATGCATTTTCTCTGCATGTGCCGTCATGTAGATCGGTTTTAGGATCCCCCAAACTGTTGGCATGGCAACCCTCAGATCGACTCAGCAGCAAAGGAAGAGCGAGTTAGAGAGAGAGAGAGAGAGAGAGAGAGAGGAAGCGGGAGAAAGAGAGACAGCGAGAGGATGAAAGGCCTGATGTCAGATGATGCGACTTAATGCAGGGTATCCTCCTCATTATCTCACACCACGTGCACACGCACAATAACAAGGGCTATCATTTCAACGTCTTGGGAAAAAAATGATCTGGATGACCAACCATACATAAAATATACATCACACAGGAGAACATACCCACGAAAATAGCATTTAAGGGTATACAAGACAACATGGGATCTTGTCTGATTAAAAATGTATCAGAGGCAGCAGAAGAGGAAGCACATATGCAGAGATAAACATTTGTTTTTGGTGTGTGGTTTTGAGTGTTTGCACTTGGTGCTCGTATGAAAAAATAACGGGGACAGTGTGTAAGACGGAATGTAACGACTGACCAATGTCGTACCCCCTGTTTAACCCTCCAAACTAAATTCAACCTACAAAGGGGAAATGTTTTTTTTTCTCTCTCTGTTGCTCTCCCTCTTTACTGCCCTTTCCTCCGGCCCTCTGCTCTTAACACACATTACTACCTATCAACCATCGATCTTCAGCCCCTTAATGAGTATTCTGGCTCTCACACACATGCCCTGATGTGTGTGTGTGAGAGGGATGACTTTGTTTGTGTTTGTTTGTATGATTTTGTGTGTGTGTGCATGTGTGCGTGCGTGTGTGCGGGGGTGTGGGTCTCCGAACCACATGGCCAAATGATAAATCTCTATTGTCTCCCACTCGCCTCCATAGAAGAAGACACACACAGGACATGACGTCCTGTGTGTGTCTCTGTGTGTACGTGTGTGTGTGTGCATGTGTTTCTGTGTCACAATACCACCCCCACAGTAACCCGGCCCACCAGAGCTGATAGACTACTGATGACTCACCGCCACCCCTCCTCGTCTCGCCCACCCTCTCTCCCTTTATCTCATCCACTCCCCCCTCTCTTTGTCATTTACAGTCACTCTTTTCACCCCATTCAATGCCACCCCCCCCCCCCCCACAATCCTTCTCAACTCCCCTTGCCGTGTATCTATCTGTTTTGTTCATCTCTTATCCTCTTGTCCCTGCTCCTCATCTTCTCCTCCTCAGGGATCTCACACCTCTCCCTCCATTTGACTCCCTCCTCTCTCACTCTTTCTCTCCACCCTGCATTCTATCATTTCTGACGGGCATCGCTTGTAGGGGTTTCCGTCTGATCTATCTTGAGCCATTAAAGTCCTTGCTTCTTCGTTGTCTTCGTCGACGTATTGATGATGTGCTTCCTCCTCAGAACTCATTTGGATCCCTGAGGTACACTGGCAAAACTGTGCATGGAAAACGCTTCACGCACACAAACGCGTGCGTGGTATCATACGTCATGTCCTCCGGGATGGGCTCTGTGTGATCACTAATGGCCTGAGAGAATACCGTAGTAAGGATGACCTTGACGTAAAACACATGAGTCTTTTTAATGCTTTTTAAAACAAAGAACAACAACAGTGAGTGACAAGTAGGCTTGAGGTTTATGGACAGGGATGCTTAAGCTTACAATGTATTTAGTTACTTATTGAGTTTGTCATTGGAGTTCATGCATTCCATTATTTCATTCGATCACACTTTTCATTCAATCACATTCATCTAGAACACATGCAAACTAGAATCTAATTAAACATGGTACATTGGACTGACTGAATTTCAGCAGTGACTAGGATTAGCTTAAGTGTAAATAAATAATAGTGTTTCATAGTTTATGTCAAGACCACAGTGTCTTGCCTTTCTGCAGTAAACTGTTGCTGATATCTAATCAAATTATAAGGCTTGATGGGATTTTGACGTTGTGCTTTCATGTGTCATTTAACTGCAATAGCAAGGCATTTTTGTCGTTTTATTAGATTAGTAGGCCTAGTACTCGTTTCGGTCTGTCCCATGATAGAATGGCACATGGGTATGCAGGCCCTACACTTATGACTCATATTCGTATGATCGTTGGCTGACCTCTAGTGGTCTCTAAAGGCTAGTGACAGTTTAGGAAAAACAAATGATCCAGGTGGTTTATCATCACTGATACAACATTTCACAATTCACACGCATACTCGCTGACACTCTAAGCAGCGGTTACAAAACACAGGGCTAGTGTATGTGACTTCACCACATAGTCTGTATAGTTCGCTCTATCCATCTGTTTAAATCCCAGGATGCACGCCCATTAAAGTTTGTAGACGGAACACAATATAGATCGATTTGCTGTTGTGGCCTAAAAAGGGAACGAGGTGGGTGCCCTTCGCATTCTGGCTGTCACGTGACGGTGTCAGGGCTGGTTGGTCTGGACGACAGTGAGGTTGCGACCGAGCACCACCACTACTGCTTCTCCTCCGCTGGCTGGCCAAACATGTTACACCCTACCGTCGTCTCGCTCTTATCGCCAGCCAGTCATCTTCATTCGTCCAAAACCCTGTAGTCACGGTTTGGAGTACTGACCAAGATTTGAAGGTGAGGAAAAAAACTCCCGAATTACATGTGTTTATCACCAAAACTCACTTTCAACCTATTTTGTACAGTCTCTGCTTTCCTCCCGAAACAACTCGGAAATTATTAAAACTAATATTTACCATACGGATTAACCATTAACCAACTCCTGGTTAAATGTTCGCAATGATTGGTGGAAGTAGATGCTTGTTCAAATTGGATTCAGGTTTACAACTGTGAAATGTACGTTAGTTCTGCATACTGTGTTATCATGAAAAACCGCTATCTTTCCTCGGTACGCCTTTCCTCGGAAGGAATATGCACGGAATGGACGCCGACGCGTTTGTTTATCCTGCTTTTTTTTTTTTTTTTTTGGGGGGGGGGGGGGGGGGGGGGGGGGGGGGGGGGGGTTCCTCGACAACCCGTTCATGATGTGACTGTTAACTTCTCCACTTCCCCGTGTTTGAATGTATAATGTGCTCGTCCTCCCGTTCCGACTTCAGTTAGGAGAAGTTACCACAGCCGAGTAAACTCATGACTTGCCAGCGATTCTTTGTTGTGGATGTACGTCATGTTGTGCGTTAGCACCTTGCACTGAACCGGGTTGTACTCCCAGCCCGTTACGATTTTCACCACGTCAGGGTCAAAGCATCGTCGCCCATGACCCATGACCACAACCTCTTGTTGTATTTCCTTACATTCAAATATATTAATTTGCCAGAACATTTGAGGAACTCCAAATTACGTTTTTTTTGGGGGGTTTATACAACACTTTCTAATTCCTTTTTTTAATATATTTTTTAAACTTTTGACCATTTCTTTGGACAATGCTTGGTAATAATTGTTTGTATACATTGTATACAAAAAGCAGATATTGTATATTTTGTCTATAGTGTTGTGATCATTTTTATACATTTTGCAGGCGATTATATTTAAATATTGAGCTACATCTAATACATTACCTATCCACTGAAGCAATATAAAGTAAGTTAAATTGGAAATAGGATTAAGCATTTGTTCTTCCGCCTTGGCTTTTTTTTTTTTTTTTTTACTATATCAGAGAATAGACGTGTGTTTTGTCTAAACCTTGCCAACCTCTCTCTCTCTCTCTCTCTCTCTCTCTCTCTCTCTCTCTCTCTCTCTCTCACACTCTCTCTCACGCTCTCTCACACTCTTTGTCTCTCTCTCCAACTACAACTCACCCCTGAGTCACACTGAGTTGTGAAGTGCTTGAAACAGGAACTATAGCTAATGCAATGGGCCACTACTCTAAGTCAGGTTGCTCCTAGCTAAACATGTTTTGTTGTTGTGAGCAGAGCAATTGTGAGCAAAAAATACCAAAAAGACATTGCCATTGTCCATGACTCTTTCATTCCCAAATTGCACATGTCTCATCATTCACAGTGTGCCGATGATAACTTGATATCTTGCTCTCAAAAGGGGTCAGCCAGATACAGGAAGCTGTGAAAGGAAGTTGAGTGGGCATTCCACATTCTTGAAATGCATAAATTAGCTCTAGAAAATGACATTCAGCAGGTTAACAGTATGGTGTGTTGAAAGTAACCATTTTATAAATACAAGGGTCTCCTAGTTAATTGTTGTGGCATTTTCATGTACAGCAGCTGTGCTGTGCTGAAGGATTTGGTGGCAGTTATTGCAGTGAAAGTTTAGTGCAATCACAATCACTTTTATATACTTATCATAAATGTTCTTGTAGGATTGTCTGATTTCTTGCTAAGCAATTTGTGTCTTAGTAACATGATTTAGGCTCAGTCCAATACCATGTCTTCTTTTCAGATAGCAAACTTGTGGTTTAAGATACAAAAACCATATCAGTACCTATATATCAAAGCGCAGGCATTATTGGGCCTTTGAAGAAGGCTTGCCTCGTGTATTAAAATAGCTAGCTAGTTTAGACTTCTTCTACAGGTCTATGTCAGAAAGCCTTCCGCTGGTTATTGTGGTTAACACACACACACACACACACACACACACACACACACACACACACACACACACACACACACACACACACACACACACACACACACACACACACACGATTTTCTGTTCAACTATTTACTTGATGCAACCATGTTTTATGTTTTAACCACATCAGATGAGTGTCCCACTTCTATTTTAATATTAAATAATAACCAGAAATGACCATAAATGGGAAAAAGGAAACAGGAAACAGGAAATGGGGAGAAGGTCAAGGGGCTGTGGGTGGGAGGGAGTTGAATTAAGTGGGAGGGTCCATTCTGTACTGAAAAGCAGAAGGTCTGAAAGCAGTTTAATTTCCTAGCTGTAAAAAAGTAGGGATGGAAATTAAGTCTATCATTAGCCTACTGTTTAAAATGTTGAATGCCTATAGACAAAAAAAGAAAGAAAGTGTAACATTAAAAAACATACAATACATTACTATTTTTTTTCAAAGATCTTAGACATATCATGTCTTCGTTTTCCGATTTCCGCAAGTCCTAATGGAATTGAAGGACTGTGCCATACATTCCCAGTCGCTTAGTGTGTCTGCAAGGCCGAGTCACCAGACTCGTGATTTACAGTCCCAATTTGAAGAATGAGGCTAAACCTCTAGAACAACACTTCCCCTGTGTTCTACGTCCTGTAACATTAGTCAGAAGTTCTCTTCCACACTGACTTCAACAAGCCAAAAAATAACAACATTTTCATCAGAATGCTGCAGTTGATACTTCCCAATGGAAATAGAAGGTTGAATGTAAACAATGTTGTTTGAGACTCACTGATTCGTACTGCTGTTGAAAGAGGTTACTGCATTGGGGCAGAAACCTCTTTCACGATTGGGGCAGTTCTGCGCAGAGTTTACATGTGCTTCTCATGTTCATGTATGTTTGTTTCCCTGTCCTAACAAGCATGCCAGGGTGATGAGCAGATGTAATAAGTGGGAAGAGCATGTAAGCATGTATCTTTGATAACACACTGACAGGTCTGACAGTCATTATGATCTAGATGCCCACTCTACTTAGGATCAGCTCACTGGCTGACCTGATTTCAACTCTCTAAAACTTTGAGCAGGCCTACGCAGAATTAAAAAAAAACATTGTTTTGTACAAAGTATGCACAATTGGTAATTTACGATTGGAAATGTATGGTCATATTACGCAATGTCGTAAGATAGCTGTAGTATTCAAAATGTGCAGTATTCAAAAATGCTTAACACAGGAAAAGGTCATAACCTCGCCTATTTAGATGCAGCTGACGTGTGATCTGTTTGCAGAACCATTTTGAACTTTATGTTGCCATTGTGATGATAAAGAGCTGAAAATATATTGGAGCAAGTGGAAACCTTTCATTCTCTATCTCTTCCGGCCTGAACAGGGTTCTCGTACGTGTGACGTCAAACCTGATATGATGATCCTGATTACATATCAGGATCTTACATATCAGGTTTGACGTCCCTCATGTATTCAGGAAGTGTCTTTCACTCACATACTCTCTCGCTCGCTAGCTCGTACACACACACACACACACACACACACACACACACACACACACACACACACACACACACACACACACACACACACACACACACACGTACGCAGAACTCTCTGACGGGCAATCTATTATACAGAGATGGGGTGTGATTATAACAGAGGGGCTGAAACAGGGAGAGCGAGGAGGACTTTGAGAAAGCTTGGACGGTAAATTCATGTTGAACAAAGTGCTTCAATGTGTAAACAAACACCAAGTAGTCTATTTTGGGTTTTTAGAAAGCGTTCAGATATGGCAGCAATAGTAAGGCTAGCTTCTGGTCCTAATTGAAGATAATTATATTTTAATTTCTTCAATGTTCCCACAAAACTGCCCCCTTTCCGATTGATCACACACACATCCTGGCTGGCTGGTAGAATACGTGGCCTTGCATTGAGCACCTTGACAATATGCTGCTTCGTTCTCTCATAATTTTGTCTGCAGTGTTTGTTCATGTGCATGCTTTTTTGTGTGTGTGTCTGTGTGCTTGCGTGCGTGCGTGCGTGCGTGCGTGCGTGCGTGAATGCTCGCCTAGGCAACAGAATGCCCCATTGTTAAGGCAACACAGAGACGCTGTTTATAGAGTGGAACACAGAATAGGAGAGACTCGAAGGGATTGGAGAGCAGAATGTGACCCATGCCACACAGAAAAGGGCCTAGGAACACAAAAGTGTTGTTCTGAAAGTGTTTGTAGACAGTTCAGTTCATGCAGTGTCATGAATCACAAGAAAGTTACCAGACCAAACATGTTGACAAGAAATGCTGGGTGTGAACTCTTCAAATGTTCTACTCGTCTCACTGAGGAGAGAAATAAGAGGACGATGAGGCTATGAGCTGAGATTGTGTGTGTGTGCGTGTGTGTGTGTGTGTGTGCGTGTGCGTGTGTGTGTGTGCGTGTGCGTGTGTGTGTTTCCAGTACTATATTAGGCATCATGTTTTCTTATACAACATAAAATTTGTCTTGCCATAGTTACATTTCAAACCCATGGGTGCTAATGTTACACGTTTGCCTCATTTGTCATGTGGCCCATCAATAGGAGACACCCTTGCATTGGGCCTGTTCCTCAATTCAAAAATTAGGAAGTTTATTTTGTCCGGTGATGGGACTATGAAGTACCGTGCACTGTCAGGGCTTCTTATACTACTAACTCTATTATCTATGTTAATCTGTTTGTAATTTTATTGTGAGTGTAATGATTGTTTAAGTGTCATACAGCTACGCAGAAGCGATTGATTTTGTAGTTTGTAACTACTTTGACAATATGTGTTAACTCGGAAACGGACCAGGAACTAAAAATACATTGGAGAAGTTGACATTTAAAATAAACAACGCAGGCATCATCACTTCATAATTTTAGCAAGTGTTTGCACAGTTAAACAGTTGGTTGCTAGTTAGGTAGTGGGGACTCAGGACAGGTTAATAGAGAAGATCATGACTAAGGAATGGCAATAAATTATTAGCAAAATAGTTAAAAACGTAGCAAAATTCGAAGGGAATGTAAGGAAAACTATGCTTACGCAGGTATTTTTTGCAAATGGTTAATCAGAAAATGAGTTCAGGATCAAATTTGATAAAAGAGAAAATATACTTTCTAAATATGTTTTGAGTTTATAACTATCCAGGTAGTTTCACCAAAGAGAAATCAACATTGTGTTTACTTCCTTTAAAACGCACCCTTTCTGCCGCAACCTATCTTTCTCAATTCTACCTTTGGTCAGATGGTACCTCATGCTGTCTCCCTGTTACTGTAGCTCAGTTTATCCAGCTGTATACATCTCAACGGATTCACCTATGAGTTGTGCTTATAATCTGACCCACATCAAAAAATAATTGATTTGATAAGTTTGTTACAATGTTACTTTGCAATGCTTAAAAAAAAGAAAAACATTCTATGTCAAAATAAAATGAAGCCTTTTGTAAATGGAAGTCAAAACTGTATGTTGAAATCTGGTATGGAGGTGAAAGTGCAAAGGTGCATAAAATAAGGCCCGGCCTATCAATCCCATCACAACCGGGTAAATAGGATAACCTTCTCATACTTTTTAGAACTGCAGAGAAAATGTTATTGTACACAATCTCGAATATATGTTTGATTTAATAATGGGCTTTTTGAAAATGCATTTAGGCTCTTCTTAAATCTTAAAAATCAACATCCTGCCATACAGACTCAGAGACTGGTCTTACAGACATTTAATGTGTGTAATGTGTGAATAACTGCATTGGGCCGACAGTTGCCCAGAGATGTTGTGCCTGCTGCTCTGTTTATAACCCCAGCAAAATATAATAGGCAAACCTATAAAAATCGATCTATTTTTTTCTATTTATACTGACAGTCTTACGTCTGGCAAATTAAAAAGCATAGTCAATTAAAACATCATCAAAAGCCCTTTTTCTCCTCATTTTTATTCTGCATTGCTTTTAGAAAGGTTTGCTGGTTTAGAAAAGTTTTGTTTTACTTCTTACCGTAGGATAGAAGGAACCTGGGGAAAATTTCTCGCAAAAATACAGACAGTTGTTCTGTGGATTTTGCATAATTCTTGGCAGAATGGTATGTATCACCTGAACAAATATCTTCATACCTGTCTTAGTAATGTATATTCTTTGTCTTTCACAGCTGGTTTGCAAGAAAAAATGACCTGAAGAGTGATCCATCGCATCCACTACCACACAAGAAAGACAGACGGACGCGCAACCGAACGCACGCCCCTACTCATCGACCATGTCCCAGTCTGAGATGTGTGTGTCTGTGTGGGACTGGCTGTGTGCCCTGCGTCTGGAGCAGTACTGTGACGCCTTCCAAGACTTCGGGCTGCTGACGCTGGGGCAATGCCAGAGCCTCTCTCTGGAACAGCTGGAGAGTCTGGGAGTCACGCTGCCGGGACACCGGCGACGCATCTTGGCCAGCCTGCACAAGTCCCAGTCTCCTACCCACCCCCAACCCCACCAGCAGCCAGACCCACAGGGCTCCCCGAGGCCCCGTCCCACGCAAGCCGTCGCGGCGGAGGAGGTTGGAGGGCAACAGCAGGGGAGGGGAGCAGCCATGTGCCCCAAGCCGCCCCAGAGAGCGAGACCCGTGCCCGTCCCGAAGGAGAGGAGGGAAGTCCTGCCTGTCCCCAGAGAGCGACCGAGGCCTACCCCCCGGGAGAGGGCGGCACGGTCCTCAGAGAGGTCCGGCTCGGAGGAAGGGAGGGGGGACTCCGGGGAGGAGGTGAGGACCCCCAGGCTGCAACAGGATAGACCGAGAGCCCGGACAGTAAACGAGGCAGATGGAGGGCCGGAGGAGGAGCGGCCAAGGCCTGTGCCCAGGGAGAGGACTAAGCATAGCGCCTCTTGCCCTGAAGATCCCGGCAGCGACCCTGCCTTGCCCCCCATCCCTCCACGGAGCACCCCCAACCGCCCACCTCAGCGCTTCACCGTCCCCACCCCCGTCCCCCCCATCCCAGTCCCCACTGGCTCATCTCCACCCTCCAGCAGCAGGACCCCTCCGGCCCCCGACGTACCCAGCAGGAGCCAGGGCCCCAGCCTTCACACCACCCCCACCCTCCAGAGCCCTCCCCCCATCACACAGACGGCCGTCCAGCCTCCTGGTTCCCCCGCCCTCCCGCCCTCCCCCCTTCCACGCCCCAAGACATTGGCTCTGCTCCCCCCACTCGCTCCCCGGAGGGGGGACGGCGAAGGGAGAAGGACTTCGCCCGCCTCTCCCACCACCACCCCGCCTTTACCCCGCTCCTGCTTGTCGTCATCCACTGCCTCCTCTGCATCCTCCTCCTCCTCCTCCACCTCCCCTTCCTCCAACTACTCCCTACCACCAGAGTTGAAGGCTGAGATTGTTGCGCCACCCCTGCCTCCTAAAGCCAGCACGGCTCAGGGAGCATCCCAGAGGTCCTGGCACCGGGAGAGGGTGCAGCTCTCCAGGTTTCGGCGTGGCCACAGGTGAGATTTCACTTGCTTACCTGCACAGCAACTGTTCCATTATGATTTTTCTTTTTGGGGGGGGGGGGGGGGGGGGGATGTTTTTAATGCAATGGATCAATGCATGAAACCCACCTTGGTGTCATGAACTTGACCCCCCTCTATCAGTTTGCTCGGAAAATGTTTGCCCTGAGGTGGTACTCTTGCCGGTGACTATGAGTTTTGCTTGGGTGTTGATCTAATGAGGTGTCCCTTTTATGTTAAGTCATTTATTTTAATGGTTGTTTTGAGTCTTTCAGAAGTATTTAGTACAGTTTACTAGACAGGCTTGACAACCCACAGTTGGTTTCAATTCCAAATGTGAAACAATGCTGCCATCCAGTGGATACATTTTCAAACTGCTTGTGTTCCTACTTTGAGTCATATAAGAGATTTTGATGATAGAATGTGAGCAGTACATTTAAAAATAGTTTATTGATTGATTAAGCTTGACTGATTGAGCTTGATTAAAATCATGGCAGAGACGGACAATTTCAGTTGTGTGTGGGGGTCATGTTTAGGACCAATCTCTCTCTGTGCTTGGGTTGACATTATTTGGGGTGCATATGTGTCTGCATGTCAGTGGGGTTATTCGTCTATTAGTTTATGTTGTCACTAAAAAGGAAAGTGTAAGGGCCGAGATTCATGGTTTGTTTGTGAAAACACTTGTTGGTGGCTGGTTATAAGGTTATTTTTATATTAAACGTTACGTTTTGGTTCTCTGCTCTCATTCAAATGAGAGAAGCGCTGTGGAGAAGGTCAGGAAGTGAAGCGCAGCGATAGCAGTTGGACTGCATTGGGTATCAGCTGTGAGACAGATAGAAAAATGAAACAGGAGGAAGAACTGAGCAAAGAAAGTGAGCTGTATACTAGGAAGTACTTTCAGATGTTCTACTCTTCATGTGTGCGCACTCACACACTCGCGCACACACTCCGTTTCCACACATGCGCGTCTCATCCTACGTATTCTAGTAAGCCAGCCGTTTCCTCTTTGCTCTTCCTTCCTTCATGTTGTCTCATTCTCTGTTATTTTGTTGAGCTTTGAAACATGCCAGGACAGGTAAGACTAGATCCTATACTTAACTTCTCCTTTCTTTTTTTTGTTCTGCTTTGCCTGCTCCCTCTCCCCCTCCCCCCTTTGGCTCTGTTTTTGCTGCAAGCATTTACACCACTTTGTGTGTGTGTCTGCGTTAATATGTTGTCACACTTGCCTGGTGTGGCTGTGATCTGCTCTGGACTGCATCAGTGATTGTTTCTGATAAAATAAAGGGACGTATGCTAACCAAGTGGTTAATTGTAATGCAAATGAATTACTGATTCCATACAGGATTTTGAAAAAGGTCAGCGCTCTTGTGGTATAAACTCGCATGGATTGGCTGCACTTTGAAAGGATAATTAATAGAGACGCTTCTTTTAAATTAATTGTATTTGTTTGTACATGTCTTACGTTTGTTGTGAGAAGAAAATTGTTAGCTTGGCTTTAAAAAAAGTGGTATAAATGTAACTGAACTGGGCTGCCACAGTTGTTTGTTTATAGTGAAATGCTAAAACACTTTGGCAAGGCGATTGAAAACCAGCCTCATTAAAGATGTAGGCCCTACTTCACAACATAGACATCGTGCGTTGCTCTCACAAGAACAACAATGTTTTGTTTGGACAATCCAATGTCTCGCCCCTAATAGATCCCTGTTGTTGTTCCTAGCGCCTCAATAGGTCACGTGTAAAGCATACAAAGAATTGTCAACTAGGTGCCAGTTCATTTATGGTCTAAAGCTGAGTGGATGGAGGACAGGTGCTTGGAGCCACTTACCCTTCACCGTCCACCGCCTTTCCCAGTCTTTCTTGCCGTTTATAAATCATGATCATTTTCTTAAAAGGGGAAGTGAACAGGAGGGAAGAATAAAAGAAGGAACTTTCGCAATACTGGATACATAGGATTTCACGATTGTCCCGCTCTCTGTTCCCATAATTGAAACAACGTAATTTCACCAGTCACGTAATTCACAAGCGCATTTGACATCTTCGCTTTGCGTTGCACAAGTAAACAAATGAATCAGAATCTTTCCAAATAACTTCTCTCAGCGTAGATCCAACAGATCTTCAGATCTGCTCATCATATTCAGACTCGGATGCAGTGGGATAGCCAGCCGCCTAATGTATGTTTGCTTGTACCTGTATTGTCTGCCTAATGTATGTTTGCTTGTAGAGTGGTATCCAAAGGTATGTGGTGTTCACGCTATGATTGTATGTAGACCTGGTAGGGTGCAGGCCCACGCTTGCTTCCTGTATGGAGGAAGAGGGAGCGAATGTTGAGTAAAGAGTAAGACCAAACCAGTTGGATTGTGCTGGAGCTTGACAGCGTGAGGGTTTGTTTAACTGCACAGGATCAGCATTTCTACAAGGAAGCTTGTAATAGATCGAACCGAAACAACAGCCGTCTCCATAGGCATTCCTGAGGCACAGATTGTAGCTTCTTGAAAGTAGCACTGTTGTAATTTGTTGACCAACTGAACCCCAACAGTTAGCCAAGGAGCTATCCCCCCGTCTACTAGTCAGAGGCATGACAAAGGCGACCGGAGCGACGGACACCTCTCCAGAGAATCCATGCAGAGAATCAGCCGGTTCCTCGAGATGTTCAGCCGACCGCTGGACACCGCGGAGAGCGTGGAGGACTCTCCCCCCGGCCTGTCCCTGGCCTTCATTGACCCTTCCTCTGTTCATCCCTCACCCAGCCCCGTCCATCCAGTAGTGGCCTCGTCCGATGACCCAGCGCCCGCCGCCTTGCCCCGCGTCAGGACGCCCAAGACACCCGAAGACCCGTCCACGCACCTGCCGCTGGATCGTCAGCAGCCTGAGGTGGTGGTGGAGTTGACGAGCACACAGCCAGCCCTGCCGGCCAGAGACCTCTGCCGGCCCCCTTCCATCACTGGTGAGTACTGAGCACCGACCAGCCTACTGGCACCTTCAGACCAGGGAATGATCAAAGGGCGCCATGTATGTATCTATATTACATTGCAATACATTTTTTTAGCTGATGCTTTTGTCAAAAAGTGACTTGCATCAATTAATATATACCCCCAAAAAGTGCAAGAGTCTTTCGGGTACATAACATTCATTAAATAAGAATAGCAACTGTTTTAGGTGCTGCCATATAGAAACAAGCGATGGAGAATAGAGAATCTGTATATATTATACTGTCTTCTCTATAGTATAATGATGATGGAGACTGCATCCTATAGTGTTAAGCATATTTTCCATGTTAACCAGCATGGCAGCAAAGCATTGGCCTCTATATCAAAGAAGCATCAAAATCTACACTCACTGCTTATGTCGTCACATACAGTGAAGTTTCCAAGAATTTGAGGAAGAATTGCCAAATTAACCAATTGTAATAAATTATGCTAGAACATTGGCTCCCAGCCTTTTCAGGTCTCAGGCACACCACGATCCTAACCAAATTCACAAGGCACACCACCTGAAGATGACTGATATCCTGTTTGGGAATGACTATAGGGTGTCCGCCTTCCTGCCTGGTGCTCAGGAAGCGTAGAGGGGAAAAAAGAAACACATTGACGTCAGAAGGACCTTTGTGGAGGGAATTTCCCTAATAGACATAGCTAATATCATACACTATATTTAATTACACACACACACACACACACACACACACACACACACACACACACACACACACACACACACACACACACACACACACACACACACACACACACACACACACACACACACACACACACACACACACAAAGGCACCTGTAGCATAATGTAGCAGTTTTCATCTCTAATTTGGTATTTATTTGACAGTTGGACAAGCCGGCCATTTTTGTTGTGATCATGAGAAATTGCCGGATGATTTTCATCTGTTTTTCACTACAGATGTAGCCTTACACACACACACACACACACACACACACACACACACACACACACACACACACACACACACACACATACATAGCCGTTTGTGAGTTTTTGGAAAACTTGTACATGCCTGTTATTATTTATTAAGTAGTTGTGTCATCCTAAATGACGGCAGTGACCAATTTTTTTTTTTTTTTTTTTTACAAATAATGATATCTCTATTAATAAAGTTGTTTTCAATATAATCATTCTATTTGAGGCCTAACTCTGTTGCCAGCTGTAATATCTCACCCTCACTCTCACTCTGTGTGTGTGTGTGTTTCAGCGTCAAAACAGGACAGTTCTGATGACTCTGATTATCAAGAGCAATTTATCCCAAGTAGCCGTTTAGTTAACTCACCAGACAAGGTAAGAGGAGGGGACATGGGCTCTGTATTGGAGAACAATCCCAACTGCGAGCAGAGAGTGACAGTTGTCTCATCAAACAGGATATGTTACTGCCCGTGCCCAGGCAGAAAAAGCGTATCAGTTCATTGTGCAGCGATGACGAGCTACTGGATGACGACGAGTCAAATGCTAACCAGTAAGGGACACACACGGCAAATCAAAGTTATATGGAAGCTAGCAATCAATTCATCTGCTAATTTGTTGTATTACCATTGTATAATTTTTTCACTCACATCACTGTGATAAGGTAACTCATTTTCAATGGTGATTGATGTGCCAAGGACCCATATCTATTATCTGATCTGATCTGAGCTATTCACTTACGTATTCTCAACATCACTTTGACAACATTGAGTGGCTTGACTATGAATGCCAAGGATGTTTCCTTGCACCAATGTTATTTTGTGTGTGTGCGTGTCTGTTTCAGTCGTGACTCATGGTTGGACTACGAGCCTGTGTCAACACAAGGCAGTCTTTATCTGCCGTCCTGCGGCCCATTGGGCCTGCCTCCAAAAGAAGACTCCGCCCACCAGAGCGCGGTCATTAAAATGGGCTGGCTGGACAAGAACCCCCCGCAGGGGTAGGAACACTAGAGACCAACACTGGCATGGTCTTAGTTTAACTAGGACAATAACATTAGCTTTATGGGAGCGCCGTTGAGGCATTTTCATCCAAAACTAAGTTGACTGCCTCTGATGTGTCACACGTTTCATTGCTGTGATTGGTTATTGAAATGCATCGAGAGGAAATATAAAAAAAATGACGGAGAGGGTTGAAATGCGATGCCAAATTGGTCTGGCAAAACACTCAAACACTAGCCTGGCCCTACCAGACGCTCATACTTTGTTGCACAGAGAGTCTGGCCTCTCTCCATTGACAAACGTTAACTCATTTGAAGGCGGGTGGCGGTTGGAGTTTAAAACTATATTGGATCTGCCCAGTGCCACTCTGGATCTGCCATAACCAATCGCTAACGTTTGACTACAACTCAAACTAGCGCACAACCTCAACGTCATTGTTCTCAGCCAGTCCCTCTGTTTGCTGATTGGACCGGCAATATTTGGCCGGAGAAAACCCGTGAATATACCGCAAAGCCAGACGTAGTACTGAAGGGAAATTAAAATTGAGAGGAAGTACGTAGGTGGACGGAGCCAGGCTACTCAAACACTACAACACAATGTACAAGAATAAAAAAATCGATGATGACAATAACTGATATAATTGAAGCCTGCAGTGTAATTGAGGTGTGTGAATGAATTGTGTGTTTGTGTGCCCACATGCAGGGCCCTCTATTACCAGAGACGATGGGTGAAACTTGATGTGGACTACTTGAGATACTTTGACAATGAGAAGGTGATGGCACTTGGTACACGCAGAGTATTCTCCTCACATCTGCATCACAGAACACACACACTCAACACTACCTCCCTGTGTGTGCGTGTGTGCGTGTGAAGGAGGTGTACTCTAAGAGGATGATTGCAACAACCGCCATCACAAACGTTATGTGTGTGGGGGAGCTCAAGTTTGAGGTGGTCACCAACAACCGCACCTTCCTCTTCCGGGCAGAGAATGAAGGTTAGTGAGTCTTTAATACCTTTGTCTGTGTGATGTGTGTGTGTGTGTGTGTGTGTGTGTGTGTGTGTGTGTGTGTGTGTGTGTGTGTGTGTGTGTGTGTGTGTGTGTGTGTGTGTGTGTGTGTGTGTGTGTGTGTGTGTGTGTGCACATTTCCACATTTCCCTGCTTGACTGCCATTCTTTGCTGAAGCAGAAACTGTCGTTCAGGTCTTTCAAGCACATCATTTTATTTTGCATAGTGTGTGTGTGTGTGTGTGTGTGTGTGTGTGTGTGTGTGAACATGGCTGTATGTATTTAAAGGTTACATTTGTGTGTGTGTTCTTCCACGTCCAGTTGAGAGGAACGACTGGGTTGCTGATCTGCTGGACTGCACCAGGGGGCGCCGTCGCATTAGCACCTTCAGCCAAAGCTCATCTGTGACCACTGAGTGGCATAAGGGCTACCTGGAACTCCGAGGCTTACGCTCCAAACTCTTCACCGTCGTGGCCTCAGATAAAGTCTTCCTCTACAAGAACATTGAGGTGTGTGTGTGTGTGTGTGTGTGTGTGTGTGTGTGTGTGTGTGTGTGTGTGTGTGTGTGTGTGTGTGTGTGTGTGTGTGTGTGTGTGTGAATGTGTGTCAAAACGAAGGACATTGTCTGTGTTTACATATAATACTTGAATAATAGTTTTGCCAGAGTCTTTTTTTTGTGATGTGTTGCTGCTGATTTACATATATCGAAAGTCAGTTTTCATGGGTGTTTAATACATTGCCGTCATAAATTTCGCATTCAGTTTTAGGATGAGAAACTCAACGACTTATTGCAAATATTTTGGAAACGTTAAAGTACACATTGCTCACCTAGTTTCCATAGGTGCAATTCTTTCGAAGACTAGGCTAGACTAAACACTTTTAAATAAAAATTATATAATTGTTTGGAATCCTAACTAGCTGTGTTCCTTTTTAAACGGCTCCTATTCCCTGGACGGCGTTCCTGCAGGACTACCACATAGGAATGGGCATAACGTCCATAGACATGAACGTGGGGAACGTTAAGGACACCGACCGGCGTAGCTTCGACCTCACCACGCCCTACCGCATATTCTGGTACGCACACACCTGCTCAAACGCCACACTTGGGGGCGTGATGCAATAATGCAAGTCCAGTCTCAGCATTTTAGCTCACTGCTCCGACTGGATAATTTTTGGCAACTGGGTCTTCTGCCCATAAGAGAGAGCTCAGCTGGATATTATAAGGAGAAGTGTGTGTGCGGGTGCGTGTGTGTTTGTTGTCTTCTGGTCTGCTGCTCCCTGCTGCTTCGGCTGTGAGAGAGCTCAGCTTGACAGGATGGGAATAGCTGAAAGGGTCTTTGGCCACAGAAAAGTCTCAGGGTGCATGTATATTTGTGTGTGTTTGTGTCTTGTCTCTGCATTTAACAACATCTAAGTGTGTGTGTGTGTGTGTGTGTGTGTGTGTGTGTGTGTGTGTGTGTGTGTGTGTGTGTGTGTGTGTGTGTGTGTGTGTGTGTGTGTGTGTGTGTGTGCGCTCGCACAAAAAAAAACAACGCGTGCGTGACGGATGAGAAAGGGAAGAATTTCGACACAAAGGTCTGCATCACGCCACTATTAATGGAGTGTTAGTTTCGGGTTCCAGTTTCTGAACCCTCCCTTATTTCTACCACAGCGACAGCAGATTAACAGCCATGTCTCATCGTGTTCGGGGCTGCCTCACTGACCATCCTCACTCTTCCTGGCAAGGCCTGTGTCTGCCGGCGCTCCTCTACAACCCCAGTGCTTACTCTTCTCCGCCTCCCAACAGCTTCACGGTGGACTCAGAGCAGCTCAAGGAGCAGTGGGTGGAGGCCATGCGCACCGCCATAGGGGAGGCCCTGTCAAATAGCGAGGTGGCTGAGCGGATCTGGGCCGAGCCCAGCAACGGATGCTGTGCTGACTGCAGTGCGGCCGGTCCCGACTGGGCGTCCATCAACCTGTGTGTGGTGGTCTGCAAACGCTGCGCAGGTTTGTGTCATGTGTAATAGTGAAGTCAAACGTTGATGGGAAATCTCACGCATCAGACTTTAGATGACTAAATAGTAGTAGTAATAGGGATATTGAGGTCTTGGTGATCTGTTGGTTTCACTTTCTTAAAATGGTTCATAGAAAGTGTGGTGGGAATTTGCACCACGCCAATCATTTCTGTATAAACTGTTTAAGGATAAAGAGTCATCCGAACTTATAGAATAGAATAGAAACTTTAATTGCCACACAACAAAGTGGGTGGTCTTTTTTATTTGTTATCAGTTATAACAATAAGTCAAATTTATTCAAGCAATAAACATACAATAACATACAAAAAACATACAATAATCCTCAGGGAGGATTAGGGAAAAGGCACACCCAACAAATGGCAGTTAGAGAAACGGAACGTGAAATAGAATTTTGCTATGACAGAAGTCAATGGAGAGAAGCTGCAGCAGCAGCAGCAGCAGTACTACACTGAGGACTCTGCCAGGATTGACACCTGCGGATTGGAATTCCTCTGTCTTTGTGCCAAATGGTTGTGAAATTCCTCAAACTCACAACTACTTCACAACGGAGCTGTGACCCTTTGTTTGTTTGTGCATGTGTGTATTTTAAAGGAGAGCACAGAGGACTGGGTCCCAGCATCTCTAAAATTCGAAGTCTGAAAATGGACAGGAAAGTCTGGACAGAGGATCTCATACAGGTATATTCCCAAAGCCCGTGAACGCATGCACACTAGGTTGCAAACTCTTCCCCCTACATGTTTGCAGTCCATAACATGTCCACAACAATGATCTTCGCTATATAACATTGACATGCTATTTTTAATATAGCCTTTTACCGCATGTAATAAGCAAGATGTAGGCCTACATTGAGATGATTTACACCAAGATAATATTCAGATGCTATGATGATCTCTTTTACACGTTGGTGAGCCATAGGGTACATTCTCTTAATTGCAATAATTCTAACAAACCTACGATCCCCTGTTGTAGCTGTTCTTGTTGCTAGGCAATGAGCGGGTCAATGCGTTCTGGGCCGCCAACGTGCCGCCCAGCGAGGCCCTGGCGCCCTCTAGCTGCAGCAAGGATAGGCGGAGCTTCATCGGCAACAAGTACCGCCAGGGGAAGTACAGGAAGTACCACCCGCTATACGGCAATCAGAGGGAACTGGACAACGTAAGGACCGTTTGACATCCTCTGACTTAAGAGACCTGTTCTCTGAAGTCGCACTGTATTCTCACCGGGCCTTGATTTAATGAGGTTGTTGGTCGCGGATACACAGAACCTGCGCATTTACTAGCAAGTGTCAAAATCGACAACTATACTTGACATGTACATTTAAATGACAGCCTTTAGCATTCACCTTCCGGCTTTCTATCCATCTGTTGATCCAGTCATCAGGACATCTGGCATTCATATTTCAAGTACTCCTTGAGCATAAGCACTACGCAGAATTTTGAGAACGATTCGAATGCTACGGCTGAATCAGCAAATCCCTGACATTGTGTGTGATAGAATCAAAGATCCAGACTCGGGGCCACCCAAGAGATGCTTAACCTACTTACCCCCAAACCGTTGCCAATGGTTTACACTCTCTGTCCCATTAGCGGCAGGCATGAGCTAGTGAGTGGGTGGGTGAGAGGGTGCATGCTCTTTGTCACACTAGGCATTTGTCACCTAGTTCCGTTTTCCCTCCTGTCCGACCGGGCCCAAGCCCACTGTGTGTGAGTCAGCTGTGTGGACTACTGGACAGACACACGGCGTGCCACAGCGTTCCCCCCCCCCCCCCCCCCCCCCCCCGAGTCTCTTTTTCCACCTCATTCCCTTTTCTATCCCCCCTTGTCCTAGCTTCTTTTCTACTGGGAATACAAGTGTTTTTTCTGCTATCGCTTCATCATCACATTGTCACTTATCGCTCTCTCCCTCTCTGTACTCCCTCTCTGTCTGTCTGTCTAGCCCTCGCTCCTAGTGAATGTATTTGTGTTTATTTTCAGGTTGCATTAGAAAAGTAAACAAAAGTCCACAAAAGAGTGTGTGTGTTTGTGTGTGTGCATGTGTGTGTGTTTGAACAGAATGTCAAACAGACTGGGAGTCACGATGCGATAGCAGAAAGTGAATGTGTGAAAGAAATCCATATGTTTCAGTGAAAGAGCAACATAAATACACTTGATTTGGAGCACATGCTGGTTTGTTTAGATTGCCCTGCCCCTCCTCCTTTCTCCTCCTTCCTCCTTCCAATGTGACATCATCACTAACCACTCGGAATGTGCTCTGACTCGCCCCCGCCCCCTCCTGCTCCATTGTTTGGCTGGAAAGAGTGGAGCAAAGTTGCCTCTCTCTCTCTTTTCCCAGTGTGTATGTGTCTCTGTAACTGAAGCTCCAACACTTCCAGAGTGAATCCAACTGAGATCTTATGCTTCATGACTTTGGACCCCTGTGTTTTTTTTCATTTTGAGCATTTGTGTGAATTGAGTAGCACATTGAAACAACGGCAACACTCAAACTCTCAGGTAAGGGTTGGTGTAATGTGGACTCTCTCTGCACTGTGCACTTGAAAACGTGGTTCTGTGAATGTGTTTCTAGTACTGCAACTGGTTTATTGCTGCACATAAAGAAATCTTGACTATGGACCTTGTCTCTCAGAAAGCTTTTTTCACCATAGCCCAGCCGAACAAACAGTGTTCAGCCTTCGACTGTGTTGTTTGTTTGTTGATGAGACTGTGCTGGTGTTCCCATTGGAAAGAGGAAGGTTAACTTGACTTCCCAGTGAAAAGATTTGATTTTTGCAAACTTAACATGCATATGAATGTATGTGGGAGGAGGTATGTTCTCTATCTCTCTGTCTCACTGTCTCTCTGTCTCTCTGTCTGTCCGTGCCTATGTATACACCCGTGTGTTCTCAGTGTGTTGAGTGGTGTGCAGGCGCTCACCTCTGTCAATGGACAGCTTTGTTGTTTTTCCTCATGCTCTGCCTGGTGCTCGCTCTCTCTCTCTCTCTCTCTCTCTCTCTCTCTCTCTCTCTCTCTCTCTCTCTCTCTCTCTCTCTCTCTCTCTCTCTCTCTCTCTCTCATTCTCTCTCTCTCTCATTCTCTCTCATACTGTGTGACCATGCCCTGACATTTGATATCCCCTTGTCCATCTTCCATCTGCCCCCTTTTCTGCTTTTCTCCAATGTACTTGGAGTTTACTCTAATGTCCTTGTACAATGCACTTGTATCTAGGGAGGAGGACTAGTTATAAGATAAGTTGCTGCCATGTGTATATATGACTGCAACTAATCTCATAACAAGTCCAGATGCATCTAATCTTTTTTGTCACAGAGAAACGTGCAGAAAATAGCTTTTGGGATTCGTCAGAGGAATCTGTCAGAGGAATCTTTATTGTAATCTTAAAACAAATTTCTATCCACTTAAAGGTGTCACCGGATGAATCATAGTAGGTCCAGGACTCAAATTTGTTTTCTGGGGCTCATTATGTAACCGATAACCGCTTTTTCTTACTTTTGACAGGCAGGTCATAACTCGCCTGCCAGTTGCTTTATTTGTTTTCATTGTGTGCTTGTCTGAAAGATGGCAAGAGAGCTGGTAAGCTGAGAAGAGAGAGACTTAAAAGTGTCAAGTGGAAGCATCTGTGGGAACCACAGTAATGGAGTTATGTAACTGGTCAACTAGTCAAACGTTGTCTTTGCAATCAGTGTCCATGCGAATAGTTCAAAGTTGACAGAACAAAATTTGCTTCCAATGAATTATCGAGTTGTTCGTTCATATAGTTGTACAGTGGTACGTACACCTCTAATGACGTTCAGTAGATAGACAGACACAGACACAAATGCACTCAATGATACACGCACATATTGAAATTGTGCAATTAAAAATGTTTCCTTTTCATTGGTTTTCTTCTTAATTAGTTTTTGTTTGTTTGTCTTGTCGCAGCTGCAGTAAAGTCTTTATGGGCCTGTTTTTCATCCATTTCTCTTTTAAAGTCTCCAGGCTTTATTACATCTGTTTCTCTGCCTACCTGCCACTGGCTTGTCTGCACTGCCTCCTTGGCTTTTCCCACGTCTTCGTCCTTAATCCTCTCTCGAAATCTGATTTTCACACTATCAGAATATCCAGTCGGGTTGGCGGTGAATGACCAGACCACCTTCCGACAACTCTTGCTTTCTTCATGCACACATGTACATACACATGCTTTTCATCCTTTCATCATATCTCTCTTCACATCTTTCCTGTCAAGCCCTCAGCCTTTTTTGATGACCAGACGGTGAAACACATGTGGAAGGCCAATGTTTTTTCATCTGGATTTTATATAGGAGGCGTGTGTGTGTGTGTGTGTGTGTGTGTGTGTGTGTTTTAGAATAGAATGGGCTGATCTGTGTGTCAGCCTTTGAAAGCACATGGAACACAATTAGTCTCAAGAACTTTTTTTTGCCTTTCATGTCTTCTTGTCTTTCCATTTTGTCATATATTCGCCTTTTCCTGCTATTATCTCCTTCATTACAACCATGTCCAGACATAGGGCTGAGTTTTAAAGACACACCCAGATTCCATCTCCTTCTTCTTTTCTCTCTCTCCCTCTTTCTCTCGGGGGGGGGGGGGGGGGGGGGTGGTTAGTGTGTATGTGTGTGTGTGTGTGTGTGTGTGCTCATTCTTCCTTTGCGTGTTTTTTCATTACTCCCAATCTCATAAGCAGCAGATGTTTCAGGGTGAGTTGTCTTGAAACAATTGAGAATCATATTTCCTCATCACACTTTATGCTGATTGGCTATGAGTCAATGGTGGATTTCCACATCACTGGGTCCATGACCTTAATACATTATCTTTACGTGTGTGGACATCGGAAGGGTTTGCTGCTACTTAAAACCTTACCCAATCTGCATGTCTGTGTCTGTGTGTGTGTGTGTGTGTGTGGTCAACATTTTAGTGGTGAAATAAAGGAGTGGTTGTGTGTGTGTGTGTGTCTGGGAGAGAGGTGGAGAAAAGGATTTATGCACTAGAGGGAAATTTCTGGAATTTTCTAATCGCATCCAAGTTTCGAGTTTGAAGAGAAAAGACTGTGTGTGTGTGTGTATGTGTGTGTGTGTGTTTCGTGTTCTCCTCAGCTGTCAAAACAACATGGGCTCCTCCTCTGCATCATGGCGTCTTTTCAAAATGTTCCCATTGCCTGCCTTCTCTCTCTTTTCCACCTTTTGTTGTTTTTAATGTATTTCTACCCCGGTCCAAGTGCCTTGTTGCATGAAAGCAGAGTGCTTGTTTAAAGCTCTCCTCTCTCTCTCCCCAGCTGGTCTAACCTTACAGAAGGCACAGCAACACTCTGCAGAGATACCGCCCAATTGGTAGAGAAACGCTTTCCACCAAAACAGCCACGCCACTTACCTCCACGTAGCGCAAAGAAAATAGCTTCCCTTGTGTGTTTAGTCAGGCTATCGAAATGAACGTTTGACTGTGTGGGTTCATATAGTGTGACTAGAATTATTTGTGATTGTTTTGGTTTATTCAAAGCTGAATCTGACCTACATATTGTGAGCTTCTCATCTTGGAAAATAGAAGTGTGTGTGTGTGTGTGTGTGTGTGTGTGTCAATTATCAGTGTTTTATTATCAAATGTGCAGTATAACATAGTCATTATAGTATAAAAGTATAAACTGTAAAATGATTATGACAAGGCAAGGGTCATAGGTGTAGCACAAAATCATACTGAAAAGCTATTTACAGAATATGTGTGTGTGCTTGGTTATTGGCCACAGTGACACACAGGCACCACTCTTTGGCTGGTGTCTATTCTTTGAGATTGTCCTCTTCCATTTCCGTTCGACTGAAAAGCTCTGAGCAAGCATCACATGATGCGATAAAACACGTCAGCAGCACTATGGGCCCGTTTCAAGTAGCCGGTCAGGATATCTTTAAACCCAACCAACAGCTCTGACTCTAGCGAGCGTGGGTGAATAATGTGCGTTTGTGACAGGCTTCAATCTTTTGCACCCTGAAAATGTGATCATCATTGCTATTCCAGTGCTTTTATTGGTTGAGGCCTTGTCTCGGCCTCTTCCGTTCATTTGCACTATGTCACCATGGAAAGGCTCTGCTAGACTAATTGAAGATTCTGGTGATAAAAAGAACCAAACGTGTGGAATACTAGCTAATGAAGCTATTTATATTTGAAGAATGGCAAAGCTCTCGTTTACTTTACGATTGTAGACTACAACTTTAAAGTACTTAAAAGTTGTAATATACATGCAATTTGATGCATGATCAAAGTATCTCAGTACAACTTCTAGTCAAATACTTTGACCATGCATCAAATTGCATTTCAAAACAATGTTAATAGAGTCGATTAGTATTTTTCTGTTTTGTGAGCCATTGAGAGGGTGTTAAAAATATACCCCATGCCGAAACCCAAAAAGCACTCACCTCTGCCATACCTTTAGACCCCGTGGCTCTGCTACGCTACCGCTAGGCCTCGTGTTTCTGCTATGGTACCACTAGGCCTCGTGGCTCTGCTGCGCTACCACTAGGCCTCGTGTTTCTGCTACGGTACCGCTAGGCCTCGTGGCTCTGCTACGCTACCGCTAGGCCTCGTGTTTCTGCTATGGTACCGCTAGGCCTCGTGGCTCTGCTACGCTACCACTAGGCCTCGTGTTTCTGCTACGGTACCGCTAGGCCTCGTGGCTCTGCTACGCTACCGCTAGGCCTCGTGGCTCTGCTACGTTACCGCTAGGCCCGTGGCTCAGCTCCGGTTCCGCTAGACCTTGTGGCTCTGCTACGGTACCGGTAGACCCAGTGACCAGGCTAAGTTACCACTAGACCCAGCGACTAGGCTACGTTACCATTAGGCCCGTGGCTCAGCTCCGGTACCGCTAGACCCCGCGGCTCAACTCTGGTACCGCTAGATCCCGCGGCTCGGCTACGGTACCGCTAGATCCCGCGTCTCAGCTACGGTACCGCTAGACCCCGCGGCTTGGCTACGGTACCGCTAGACCGCGCTTCTCAGCTACGGTACCGCTAGACCGCGCGGCTCAGCTACGGTACCACTAGAACGCGCGTCCCAGCTACGGTCTAGCAGTACCGTAGCTGAGACGTGCGGTCTAGTGGTACCGTAGCTGAGCCGGGCGGTCTAGCGGTAACGTAGCCTAGTCGCTGGGTCTAGCGGTAACGTAGCTGAGACGCGCGGTCTAGCGGTACCGTAGCTGAGACGCGCGGTCTAGTGGTACCATAGCTGAGCCGCGCGGTCTAGCGGTAGGGGTTCAGCTAGAATACCGCTTGACCCTGCAGCTCAGCTAGGGTACAGCTAGACCCTGTGGGCAGGGTTGTATAAGAGTTTACCTGCTATGTACCAGGTTTTCTCCAGGCTCGCAGAAGGAGTCCCCATGGTAACTGAACCGTGCAAAGTCTAATCTTTGTCTCTGAAACTGAAAATCCTGGCTTCCCCTGAATTCTGATTTTATCCAGCTCTGTCATCACCCCTGCCTTGCTTTTTAATCTTTCATGTTCATGCAGTGAAGCTCCCAGCATGACTCTTTCTAATCGCCCAGTCGGTGCATCTTGTCGAACATTAGACCAATGAAACATGTATGACACTAGCTTATCTATTCTCTCCCGCCATCTGGTGTGCTCTTTCACTCACTCATTCTTTTGTACGGTGTATCATTACACGCTCTGCCCAACAAATGTGCATTTTACAGTTACAATTGCCACACTGGAAATGTTTCCAAAATACAGGGGGATTTATAGCAATGTAGTTTGGTCTCATTTTTTTTATAGGCTCAGTCAATTGCCAAGTTCCTGAAATTTTGAGGAACTATTCCTATGAACTGTTAACCTGTTCTGCTCATGCTCACACACACACACACACACACACACACACACACACACACACACACACACACACACACACACACACACACACACACACACACACACACATTTTTTTAAAAAAGATGTTCCAATTCATTATAACAAAATAACTACATTAAATCTCCATCATCTTTCTTTTATACCTTTTTGAAACATTCTTTGTTTTTAGGTGTCTTGCCGTTAAACAGTTATCCCCCCCCCCTCGGTGAATCAATAGAGTACGAGTCTAATCTACTGTCTCCCTCTCTCTCTCCTCTCTATGTCTCTCTCCCCTCCCCGCTCCCAGGCGCTGTGTATCAATGTGCAGTGCAGTGACGTGCTGGAGACACTGAGCCTGGTGTTCTGCGGTGCCGATGTGAACGGTCCGACCGGCCTTGCCGACTGCCCCTCGACATTTTCCCTGGCCACGGCTCACGGCCAGCCCCTGCAGGCCGAGTTCCTCAGCCGCAACCTCAACACAGGTAGCCCTGGGCACATCCCGCTCCTCTGTATCGTATTGGACTTTTGTATCAGTCAATGATGATGGTGTGACTGGTTGTCTGTTAGTTTGCGTGTTTTGCTTTTGTTTCCTTGTGGGATCTATGTTAAGACACTCACTCACTCACTCACTCACTTTTTTTCTCAAGTGCCTGTTGAAAATAAGTGGTATTTAATAGACCTATTTTCATACTTCCATGCAACTCAATTATCCAAAATTGATGTGGAAAAATGAGTGTGTGAAATCTGACGTGCCCTCTTTGTTGTTGCCCAACACTTTGTTCTAAGTGAGGCTTAGTGTGATGAAGACACAGTCTGTAGTGGTATTGGTGGTGATGTTTTGCACAATCCGGGGGCAATCACCGAGCCTTTTTGCCTGCAGAGCTGCCCCGCTCCGAGGTGGGCGGGGCCATGGAGGCGGTGCACTATGCGCCCTCGCCGTCCGTCTCCCACAACGGCTTCCTGTTCAAGACGGGCTCCATGGCACGTGCCATCGCAGAGAAGAAGGGCAGAGACGGTGAGCTCATCACATACACACAGACAGAAAGACACACATGCACACGGAGGCCAAAGGACAGCTGCACAGCCCTGTCCGTCAGTGGTAAATAAATAAATAAAGCACATTGTCCGAAATGCTCATTTCCATCCCCACACACGCACATGTGTGTGCACATCCTGTTACGCATGTGCACACACACGCTTACACATGCATGCACACACACATATTTACACACACACACACACACACACACACGTTCATATCTATATATACTCTCAGATATATGCCACACATACATCTAGTGGAAAATACAAACTTTGGTCACCATCTCATCCTCATTACAAAACCCCCCACACACGAAAATACTACTGACATTAAACATGACCGTATCAGTTACGTCGGCCAAAATGTTATCCAGAGAGGGTTTTCAAATAGCTTTAACAAGCGTTTTTCCATGTGTCACAGAGTTCAGCCGTCGCTGGTGCACACTGAACGACGGATGCTTCAGTTACTACGAGAGCGACAAGAACTCCAGCCCCAACGGGACACTGAAGGCAGCCGAGATAGTGTGTCTGGCGGTCAGCCCCCCTGAGAAACACGGGTACGTTTCAGATGGTGTTCGCATGACGGGGAGCGAGACATTGAAGAGGGCAAGACGGGTTGTGTGGATGAAGGGATGGATACAGAGAAGGAGTGAACAAAGGGGAGGGCGACGCATCACACGCAGTAAAGGTTTGCCGTTCACACCTGTAAACCCAGGCTGTTCAGGAAAGCATCAGGGCTGTATTTACATATAAATGACAATGTGAATCTCAACAACACCTGTGGTAATGCTCACTGCCGTTGATGCGCAAGCCAAACGAAGGGTTTTATTGAAGCTCTTCTCCTTCTGTTGATTTTGTTTCCCTTCTTGGCCATCTGGCCGGGTCTGTCTCTCTCCCCGCACCTCCCCCTTCTCCTTTCAGGTACGACCATACCTTTGAGCTATACTCTGACTCAGACCGCCTCTATTTGTTCGGCACCGATGACCCGGAGAGTCATAAGGAATGGGTCAAGTCCCTCGCCAAGGTAAGCAGCAATCAAGGCTTCAGGGCCTGGCTCTCTCTCCGTCGGTCACCACGTTCTTTACATTTACCCGAGGGTTTATCTCATGTAGCTACCGACTGGCCACCAGCAAATGGAAGATGGCTGGTTCTCAAATACTATTTGACAGTTGCAGTAGAGCAGATTCTGCCATTAAGCTGTGATTCTCTGAGAAGTGCTGCCTGTCTACCTGACCGTGCACATCATAGTTGTGGTGGAAGTGAACAAGACTGTAATGGGTTCGAGTAATGAGAGCAGGCAGGGTTGTCGTTCTCTCAGCAGGAGATCAGTTTATTTGCGTTAACTGGAACAGAAATATTCAAAATACAACAAAAAGGTCGACTCAGAGCCGTCTCTTGGTGGATCGGGGTAGGTTTCACTCGCTCCGGACCTCCGTGGTCCGTTCGCTCCTGGGTTTTGGTCTTCCCCTACTATAACAGAAAGCAGGCACATAAGTACACCCTCCCTGATTGACCTGAGTGCAGACACCTGCTCACCACCAGGTTCAATCCCCCCGGCCAATCCCGTGCGCTCCCAACCTGCCCATACTCCCCCTGCAGGCCAGACGTCGCACGTCCCCCCACAAAGACATTTATGGTTGTGTACTTGTACAACCGCATGTTGCTGCTTCTGTATATTGTGGTGGCAAGGGTATCCCTCGATGTATCTGAATTCACTTTAAGTTCCTGCCACCTTGAGTGTGTGTGTGTGTGTGTGTGTGTGTGTGTGTGTGTGTGTGTGTGTGTGTGTGTGTGTGTGTGTGTGTGTGTGTGTGTGTGAACTCGCCTGTAACTAACATATCTCACTTGGGAAACACATCTTTATCAGGGCCTTCTTGAGGTTCCATAGGATCTTATAAACAATAATGATGTTAATTTGTTGTCATTTTATTATAGAATTTAAATATACAGAAGAGTCTACCTCACACATCCAATTCAGTATCCTCAGAAAAATTCAATATATGCCCAACCGACCCTTCTTTCCTTTTAACAGACCTTCATCCCCGCCAATGCAGAGCCTCTGCTGAGGTTGGGCTTCGAGCGGATTGGTCGACTCAAATACAAAGACGGGTTGAACTTGCAGACGCCCAAGGTTGGGTGGTTTGCTCTGGTGGGCTCCACACTTTACGCCTACCTAGAAAACAGCCAGGGAGAGGAGATCCATCTGCGCAAACTCCTCGAGCTCTGTGAGTTTGAAAACCCCCATACTCCCCTACTGGGTTCCATCCCCCATGTTGCCAACCTCCATCTAGGCATCCAACCCTCCCTGCTCCTTGAACGACCGTATCTTAATTTTCTGTAATGTGCTTTGGATAAAACTTCCACTAAATTATAGTATGTTACTAAAAGTTAATGGTAAAAAAAATGGTTCAGTGCTTTGTAAATCATTTTTCAAATTATTATTTTTGGTGTACAGAACATTTGAGGGTACAGGCAAACAAACATTCACCATGTCAATTGTTTACAGGTCTAAATCTGGTGGTTAATGTCTTTCTTTTTGTCTTTTAAAGCAATCCAACAAGACAACGAGGTGCTGGTTCTGGTGGAGAGGGGCAGGTGAGGGGAAGGGAACACAGTTCTATTTATTTTTGGAAGGGATGGAACTTCCTGACCTTCTGACCTCAAGACCTTTACTGCGGTTGAAAGTCAGTTCAAACATCCCCTCAGATAATCATCACGGCACTCTCGGAAGCATTGCCTGTGTATCGATGCATGAGTTCTAACCAAACGATAGATCATTTTCATAATCCTTTACAGGAAATGACAGTGACAATGCAGCTTCAAGACCGACATAACACCACACATTTCCTTAGCTTTCATACTGAAGATAAGTTAAAATGCAATAAATAAATACTAAAAAAGTGCAAAGTTAGTTTTGTGCATTGTAAAACCTTATAGCAGCTGGTTTCCTAAACTTCCTGCATCTCTCAGTTTTGCACATTGGTACAATCAGTCTCTGACGGAAGGTGCTGCTCTATGATAAACTATTACATACTGCACAATTAAACTTATATACGTATATTTTCTGTTTTGTATATTGTTGTATACAATTACAACATCAACCCCTTGACATATGGACACAAACTAGAAACGGGGAACAAATAAACTCTCTATTCACATTCTTCTTCCTCCCACTCTCTCTTTGCTCTCCCTTTCTCCCTCTTCCTGTGTCCCGCCTTCTCTCCGCGTGCTCCTATTTATCTTCCACACCCTCCTCCCTTCACCTCTTCACCCTGTCTCTCTCCCTGGTGGGTGTTCTGGTCCCGTGGTCCCAGGACTCTGTACATGGAGGGGGAGAGGAAGCTGGACTTTGCAGGCTGGTGCACTGCCATCCAGAGTGCTGCGGGCAGCGGCGGCGACACCCTGAGCCAGCAGCAGCTCACGGATATGGACATACCCGTCATAGTGCACAGCTGCATCGGATACATCACCCAGTGCGGTGAGGCCTTTGACTTTTAACACCCCCTTTTGATTCCACCGTCCCTGGAAGGGGAGGGTTGTGCTGCAAATAGCAGCACGTGACACAGAAAGCACAGCCTTTTCTTTCACACTCATTTCTCTTGAATGATGAAGGCTAGTGTTTAAAAGAGTGTGAGTCTGCATGAGTACGAGTCTATTTTGCTGTCGTGAAGGTTAATCCAATTGGTTGGATGAACTTTTCAGGGCAAATAGTACAGAACCTAGCCTTTTCTCAGCTCTACATTTAAATCATGCGAGAACCAGTATTTACCCCGTCATAGGGTGTAATAAGACCTTAATGCTGTAAGCCTGTCTTGCACCTGGTTAACCGGTTAACTCATTTGCATTCATGTGGATTGAATGTTTCAACGCACACGCACACAGTAGACGTCACCGTTGACGTCTGACAGGAGAGTTTTTGAGAAAATCTGCATAACTATCAAAATCGTTCCTCTGCGCTCCTCTGACTCATCCCTCTTATTTAAATTGGAAATGAATAAATTAAATCGATGCAAAAGATATGTGCAGGAATACAGGAGATTGCTCCTTATACCAGGTGCTCCCTAAGAGCCCTGCAGCTATTCTATTCATCCCTTTTACAGGATCCCTTTGTAACAGGAGGGATATCTCTAGGGGTTCGACCACCTATCAAAAGGTTTCTAGGTTTGAAACCCCATGTACTCAGCCTACCTGCACACAAAGCACTACCTTTTCTTTTACATCGACTCTAGGTTGCTTTTGATTGAAACAAATGCAAAATGAATAAAGATGAAATGCCCTTGAACGTGTGTCTGGCAGTTTGCACTCAGACACACAAAAAGCACTCTGTTCATTAGGGTTTGTTTCCTGTGTGTGTGTGTGTGTGTGTGTGTGTGTGTGTGTGTGTGTGTGTGTGTGTGTATGGTGTGTGTGTGCACTCGTGTGTGCGCTTGTGTGTGTGAGTGTGTGCGCTCCTGTGTGTGTGTTTGTGTGTGCGCTCCTGCGTGTCTGTGTGTGTGTGTGTGTGTGTGTGTGTGTGTGTGTGTGTGTGTGTGTGTATGGTGTGTGTGTGCACTCGTGTGTGCGCTTGTGTGTGTGAGTGTGTGCGCTCCTGTGTGTGTTTGTGTGTGCGCTCCTGCGTGTCTGTGTGTGTGTGTGTGTGCGCTTGTGTGTTTGTGCGCTCCTGTGTGTGTTTGTGTGTGTGTGTGTGTGCGTGCGCACCGCTCAGGGCTGACCTCGGAGGGAATCTACCGCAAGAGCGGGGTGAACTCACGCGTGGCGGCGCTGTGTGACGAGTTCCGCCGCGACGCGCGCAGCATCTGCCTGCGGGAGAGCGTGCACCAGGTGGACGACGTCAGCAACACCCTCAAGCGCTTCTTCAGGGACGTGGAGGAGGGCCTGTTCACCACCGAGGCCACCGCCGCCTGGCTGAGCACCATGGGTAAGACGCGCCGCTTCCCCCCCGTCCCAGCCGGCGGCTCTGAAGGAGTAGGCCGTCCTCCTTCCTCTTACTTTTCCTTGCGCTGATTGTTTTGTAAATTAGTTTTTAACGTGTGGGAGGCCGGAAATTCGATTTTTCTCTTTAACGTCTCAATTGTTAGGTGCAAAGTGCAGCACCTCTGACTAAGCCGTGTGTAACGAAACTTAACCTCAACAATAATCGGGATTGCGGGAAGTGCTTAATCACACATTGTATTTTCCGAGCACTCTGCATGTAAAAAGAAACCCAATTAATTAGTGGTACAGCTCACTTTTCTGGTACTGTTGAATCTTTCTACACTACCCTTAATCTTGTTTTCAATATATTTTTTCTCTCTTTCTCTCCTCATCCTTTCCCCCATCAGCCCTGCCGGAAGACAGCCAGAAGATAGCCCAATACCAGCTGCTGCTTAGCAGACTGCCCTGTGTCAACAAGGCTACTCTGACAGCCCTGGTCAAACACCTCTACTGGTGAGAAGAGCCGCACAGCTCCACCTAATTGTTACTGTTGATTACCCTGGTGATATTATATCAAAATATATATAATTATAATAATAATATAAAATTGACCTTTCATTGATCGTTCTGTACAAATCATGTTGTTTGGCAGATGTTTCCAAAATGGGAAAAACAGTATAGCAAAGATTTAGTATTATTAAGGCTGTTTTGAAACTGTACATGGAGTAACATGCATCCGTTCAATCTGTCTCTTGTTCTCTCCCTGGTGTCTCTCCGTCTCTCTTGCTCTTGTGCATGGTATTGGGTTCTGGGGGCATTCCTCAGTGTGCAGCGGTTCTCCGAGCTGAACCAGATGAACCTCCACAACCTGGCCATAGTGTTTGGTCCCACGCTGTTCCAGACCGACGGCAAGGACTACACAGCAGGCATGGTCATCGAGGGCCTCATAGAACACTACACGCGCATCTTTGAGGTCAGGCTCGCTGCCCACGTGGTCTGTAATACAGCTGAGAATATACCAAATGTATGTATACATGTAAAATGTACAGATCTGTTTTCACGAGGGCAATCTGAGGAATCATTTCATTAGTGTGATTTATTTTTAACTAGTCAGAATCAATATGTTTGGGTGTATTTCAGCAAGATATCTTTATGGTGTTTATTGTTTGTATCATTTGCCCGTCCTTTTCATTCTTAATTAAAGGTTTTCCATGTAGAGCATTAACAGAGGGAAAAAAACATTCACACTCTATTACGAACTAAGTGGTTATTTGGTACAGCAATTCCCGCCAGAATTGAAGTTGTAACTTTGGCACTGTTATTTAACGATAATTAAACAACATTTAGTTGCATGTAATTAACAACACTACCCGTTTTTCTTCTCCCAAATGCTTTGCTATACTCTGCAGTGAAGTGGCAGACAACTGGCATATTCCTTGAGCCTTTGTAGTTGGTTCCCCTTTCTTGTTCCTATTCTGGAACATTAATAACCGTCATGTTCTCGAGTTTGCATCACAAAAACACTGCAGTGTGAAGCGGATGACACAATGTCAGGGGGTTTTATTGTTTGAACTTCCTCTCAAACACACATAGAGCTGATAGATATTCTGATGTGGCAGGATGTTTTAGAAACTCCCATGGCAAAGGTTTGAACAGGCCAAATGCTCTGCCACACATGGGTTTTTACAGAGAACAATGAAGGTTGTCTTGCAATGAGTTCTTAGGGAGTGGGTCACGATAAGATGCCGGGCTAGGGTTTAGGATTGCAACAGAGATGAGATTCCTACAGTCTACTAACGTTTGTGTTCCCTACGCAAGAAGATGGATAAAAGAAAAAGGCATCAACGGCTTCATATTTTGTAATCGTCTTCTCATTAAATGGATTAGTGAAGAGTGTTGTTGTGAAATGAGCGTGCTGGGAGTCAACAAAGAAATTAAGATCAGCCATTGTTGGATTATACCAGTGTTGGAATTACACTGGTAGATTTTGTGGAGGGCTTTGGGATCATGGAAGGCCCTAGTCAGATTGAATGATCAAACAATCAAACAATCAGTTTTATATTTGTGTGTCTTTCAATATGATTCCTAGGTGGATGAGCAGCAGTTGAAGAAGCAACTGGATGAGATCACAGCCATCATCAAAGTGCGAGAGAGCTGTAATACAAAAGTTCCTGTGAGTCGTCTATTCCCACATCCCCACAGTCTGCATTCACCTGTACATGGTGCACTCAATGTTGGTATCGACGTTGCACAATGATGAATGTGTGCGTGTGTGTTTAGACAAATGGCTCTGGGGATTTTATCTGCACCGTGTACTTGGAGGAAAAGACTGAAACAGCTGAACAGCATGTAAAGGTGAGCCCTCCCCGAAAAAGAAGACCAAGATGAACTGCAGAATATACAATTGATCGGTAAATTAGACATTACCTTCTAATCTTGGGTCCAATGTGAATGCCTCTCCTCTCCCATTCTGCTGTTTTTCATAACTCCTCCTTCTCTCTTTCTGTCTCACTTTATCTCTCTCGTTCTCTTGCTTTTGCAATTTGCCTCTCCATTGCGTTCACCATCTCCTCCCCCCTCCCTTTGTCAATCTCCCTAATCTCTCCAATTGTCCCTCTGCCTCCACTTCTCCCCCTCCTTCTCCTTCCATTTCTCCATCTCACCTTCTTTCACGCTCAATCTTCCTCCCTCCCCCTTTTCTTCCTCCTACCCCGCCACCCTTAATTTCCCACTCTCTCGTCCAACCCTTTGGTCTCACTCTAACTCCATCTCCCTCTCTCCTTCCCCTACGCCTCCCTCTCCCACACCTCAGATCCCTGGCTCCATGACAGCGGCAGAGCTGACCTGTGAGATCCTGGACCGGCGGAATATTCCCATTAAGGAGAAGGACTACTGGAGCTGCTGGGAGATTAGTGTGAAGGAGGAGATTGGTGAGGGAGATCAAGGGGAGGAACATCCGCTTGATATTCCACCGGCGTTAAAAGAACCCGCTGTGATTTCTGCTTGCCTAGTCAACGTAATGCATTGCCTCGGGGCGTAATCAAGCGCCTGGCGTGAGAATAGAAGCACAACTGGCTTTTAGATGTGTGGCCATCTGGTGGACCTTTATCCAGGCACTCAGAACAGGAAGTCCCTTGTCGCGTTTACAGGAAAGTGACTCTGATAATACCCCATGTTTCCAGGCTGACGCTCTCAAACTGAAAACTCGCCATCTTTCTGTTTTTCCTGCTTTCCCCCCAACAGAACGACCGCTGCACTATCAGGAACGGGTGTTGGCCATGCTGCACTCCCTAGGGACGGACTCCTACCTGCTCATCAAGAAGCATTTCGCCATGGAGATTATGAAGGTCTACCTGGGTAAATGGCTGCATGTCACACACACACACATACGCATGCACGCACACATATATATATATCCACTCACCCACTCTGGTCTTCACAAATATAAGGTAACGCACACACAAACAAAAACTTGCATTAATCTTCTACGCATTTTTGTTTTCCATGCATTCAGCCACTAAAGTGGACGTGGCCAAAAACGGATTGATGAAGTTTAGAGAGGAGCGCAGCATCCTGGGCCTGGGAGGCTTCCATGAACGCTACTTCATCCTCAACGCCAACACCCTGAGGATGTACAAAGAAGTCAGGGTAAACAGGAAAACACACAACACACAAACACTCTATTGTTTTCCATCCAAGTTCTGCCCTGCCATTTATTGGCCCATCTGTTGTCCTTCATTCACCTTGGAGAAATCTTGGTGCTGAACCCCAGTTTGTTGGTAGTGAATGCAGAACTCCGCACTCAGTTTCCACAACACTGCTGGTGTACAGCAACAAGATGGAACCAAGATGGCCACTGTATCATAAGACTCCCGTTCCTCTCTGACCTTTTACAGAGTAACCGGCCTGAACGGGATTGGTCGGTGAAGAGCTTGAGGATCTACCTGGGCATTAAGAAGAAAGTCCGTCCTCCTTCTAGGTAAAGGAAGCTCTGTCCAGGGTTCCACACCGTGCACACACTGCCGACAGCATTGTGCACTGTTGTATTCACCAGAATCACCCTTCATGTGTTCATAATTCAATGAACCCATGCATCACCGGAGAGCATATGTGGAACCCACTGATTCCATTCTCTGCCCGTCTTTGACATGTGTAGCTAGCATGCTAAGTTGCTGACTCCTCATATGCTCATTAGACGCGTGTCACCACTGGGGAAAACATGTGCTCATTAATGCAGATATTAGTGAGGAGACATTCTGCTCCTCATTAAGCATTCAATGTCGAGGCACAGCTTACAGTCAGCCAGACTGGTTTATTAGATTATAGGACACAGACAAGGATATCACAGGTCCTGTACAACCGTGGCCAATCAGGCTGTGTTCTTTTGGAATCTTATAAGGTCGTCAGACTGGATAACTAACAAGATTAGCGCTCATGAATGCGATTGTCATTGCAACTTCCACATTCTGATGTATTCGAGGGAAAAATAAATAAATTTGTAAGTCCTAAGATGTAGAAGGTCTCAAAAAGCTTAAAGCTCACAGTGCTAGAGTCGACCTGAATGCTGAGGGGCTCCTCCGACAGCTAATAGCGTTCATCATCATCCTCTTCATCAATGCCATCTCTATTCAAACTAAATATCAATACAAATATCAGGATTGTTACAAAGTTTGCTGACTCTTGCAATTAGGTAGACTGGGTAGCGCCGCCCATTCTGCCGTACAATATATATATTTTTTTTACATTTCTTTCTGCTTCCGATACGTTTTTGCGGCAGCCAATCACCAAGCTGGCTTTTCCACTTTGCGCGCTATTGGCTGGTTTAACACAATGACGACAGGGAAGCGACGGCAAGCAGCCAAACGCGTACAGAGTCAGTTGAACTAGGACCATCATGCCTCTTGTGCTGAAGAAAATGACAGCAGCTTCCCCAGACCAAGTTCAATCGTAGACCAAGCTCAATCATAGATTGAGCTTGGTCTGGCAATAGCCAGACTAGCCACTAGGGGGCAGGCTAATCTAACTAGGTAGTGCTTATCTGTTGAACGTTCATCTCACACAATCCCGCTCAACCATGTGTTTTCTCCTGACTCTCGTCTCTCTCTGTGTGTGTTTCTAGTTGGGGCTTGACGATGGTGTATCAAAGTGAGAAACTGGAGAAGCCCGAAAGACAGCAGTGGTGAGTGGCTCGTGAATGTGTTATATGGGAATTCGGGGACATTCCTTTCCCAGGGAAACAGTCCAAGTATCTGTCAGTGAGGCCGGTGCCGTGGAGACAGGTCTCAGTTATTTCCTGCCAGAATAGACTGCCAGAGAAGAATCAGTTTATTTTAATAGTCCTAAATTAAGGATGCAGTGGTGCTTTACCTGATAAGCTTGTTGGAAGACACGTTTTGTAATAATTGACTACAGTAAATTATTACAACAGTGGCAATCAGCATTTTACAACATTATAAACGGCAGTTCAAATTATTACGAATTTATGATTAGGACTATAAAAATCACTTGACGTGAATGAATGAGATGAATAGAAATACCACACTCCCAGAGGATTCATTAAGTGACCACATCCCACATGTACTTCTCTCTAAATGTTTCAATTGCGTGGACCTGTTTGATAATGGCTTTGATTGCGTGGCAAACAGTCCACCTACAAACAGCTGCATTCTGCACTACAGTGCAGCAGTGTGTGTGTGTGTGTGTGTGTGTGTGTGTGTGTGTGAGCCCCAGATCACACGCTGTTATGGAAAATCCCCCACTAGTCATCGGTCGGCAGCAATAAAACAGGTCAGGGCGCTGCGTGACTGTGTGGAGACCGGAGCATGTGAAAGGTCACTTCAACCAGGGATCTAAACACACCGGCAGCACACCTGTAGCCATGCATTTATCCTAAGCCCTGCTGCTTCTCATGCATACATCCCCCCCTAAGTGTGTGTGTGCTTCTCTTCTTTACCGTGTTCAAATGCGACCTTCTATGTGTTGCTAATGTGACTATGGGATAGGGTGGGTCGTGTGTTTGTGTGTGTTTGTGTGCGTGATGGCACGGCTCTTAGCGGGGACAGACTCCAGCCTACCTGTCTCATCAGCAGCTGTAGTGGTCGGCCAGGCTGTAATTGGAGCGGTGTGTGTGTGTGTGTGTGGTGGTCGTTCGGTGGGTCTCTCTCTCTCTCTCTCTCTCTCTCTAGAGAACGAGGGCCCTTAGGTGGACAGGGGACCAGACCAACGCAATGAGATGCAAACAACAGAGAATGGGAAGCATCGTTCAGTTCATTTCCTAAAATGGCTTATTTTCTGTATACAGCTTAAAAAGGCGAGTGTCATGCTGAACGCCATACATTTCTGTGGACGATCGGTGTGTGTGTCTGCACAGCCTTTTCAGAGAATCCCACCGCTGTGGGGGATGACGTCTCAGAAATGTCTCTCTCTTGGTTGGACACGTGCTCTGTTCTGTTTGGGAACGGGAACTCGTTGCACCATTCCCAAATACTAATGCCGTGTGATGAGTGTGTGTGCGTAGTGGCACACCCCACCAGGAAGTGACTCCACAGCGTTCTGTCGACATAATGAGCCCTTAATGAGCACTGATGAGCTGTGGTGACGTCAGCAAGGGTGTAACCCCAAGGTGTGAGTGTGGGGTCTTTGTGACTGTGTGTTTGCGTGTATTTGTGCATCTGATGTGATTATTTCATGTCATCTGTGGTCTTTCTAGAGCTACATTTATCTGCATTTGTCGACTGTGCGTATGCTTTCCATGTGTCTGTGTGTGTGTGTGTGTGTGTGTGTGTGTGTGTGTGTGTGTGTGTGTGTGTGTGTGTGTGTGTGTGTGTGTGTGTGTGTGTGTGTGTGTGTGTGTAAGAGAAGATAACATATATTTTTAACAGAATTCATATCATATTACAGGGCTGTGTTCCTTATGTTCATGCATTAGTGTGTTGTTTTTTTAGGGTGGGTGGATGTGTTGGTGGGTGGGCTGGTTGTCTCAGTGGAGAGCTCATGAATAATTGCTTGGTCCAAATCAGCGCCTACAATAATGACTAGATAAATAAAGCATCTCTATTCAGCTCCACATCAGTGCTGATGACTCAGAGCGCCATCTCACACTGAAACCCTGACACACACACGCACAAACACACATGCACACGCACAAACACACGCAGGCAGACACTGGGGGACACTGGGGGCCATAATCAGTAGTATTCTTTGTTGAAAGTTTAAATAAGGAATCAAAGTTGTTGTTTATGCTCTCGGCTCTTCTGCCGGCCGACTAGGAAAAAGAGAATGTCAATTAAATTTTATCCTCTCCTCTTTTGAAGAACTTTGACTTATTTTGTACTCTGTTCATTCTCTTTCTGTCATGGGTTTTTGAAAAATACTTTAGACTTTCTAGGGTCTTTGCCCCAAAGCCCACCACGCTCCCTTTATTTCTCTTCCCCTCGGATTGACCGTGTTCCCCTCCTTCCCTTCTCTAGGTATCTGTGCTGCAGCAGTGAGGCTGAGATGAACGAGTGGTTTGCAACTTTCCTCAGTATCCAGGTGAGATCACACACATTTGAACTTACATTTCACTCTTGCCTTACTTGAAGGACTTTCACACATGAACTCAGGATGAACTCCAGAGAATCCATTCCAAAGATGACCAGATGTTGCCCTTTCACACATGAAACACACAACAGGAGATCCGGCGTATTCACACTGCAGGCGAGGGGTGTTGCCCGGGTAGAGCGTGTGGGAGGCAGGGAGTGACGCAGAAAGCATTCAGCGGTAGTCACAGCGTTTTGTTTAACACCTCGAAGATCGCGGCCGAGGCTACCAAGTCGGTAACGCAGACTTTTTTGCGCTGATATCACCACTGCATTTATTTAGTTTTTGAGTGGATATGTATTTATTTCCACTCAACAAAAGAGTGGAAAGCAGAAAGAAGTTGGAAAGCAAAAAACAGGCAAAAAGAGAAAAGTATGAAGCAGATACACTCTATGCTCCCTGCTTTGTGTCAGTCATATGATGCGAACGTCATTCGCTCGCAGCAACACGCCCACTCACTCGTTGTGAATTCTCAGACTCTCTGATTCTCCAGACTTTAGAATAGGGGTGTGGTCGATTTAACCCTGGTGGGGCAAATTCTGACATTGAAGTTCACACATACAGCTCCAACGGGGACTATACAGAGAATTTCCGACTTGTGTGTGAGGTCTTTTGGTGTCAGCAATATACATTAATGTACTTTCTGGCCCAGTGCTTAGTGTATTTCAGGTGAAGGGAGTAGTCCCAGGGAGACTCCCTGGTTAAATAAGGAATTGAATCAAATGTAAATGTAGGATAAGTGAGTTGAGGAGATGGTATCTGGTGGCTCTGGAGGATTTAATACACCTTGTGGTTCAGTGCTTAGGTCCCCTGCCTTCTCTCTTAATCAGAAATCCAATGGCCAATAATGACTCGCTACTCTAAGACATTGCTGTAGTACCAGTGGGAAATCAATTCTTACTATGCATGAAGATGATACTAACCTGTGTGTGAGAGCCCCCAGATGATTTGTGTTGTACAAACACACACACACACACACACACGCGCGAGTCTAGCTGCAACCTGCAGGTTCAACAGGCTTTTGATTTGGGAGGACTTTTTTTAAGTTAAAGGTACGGTAGGTGAGATTTGAGAGTTGCAATGAGAGAGCACAGAATGAGTGTGAGGCGGCAAAGTGTTGAAACTAAACGACCAAAACAACCAAATTGCTGCATTTCACGCACCTGTGATTGACAGGGAAGATTCCTAGGAGCAATCAGGGAAGAAAAAGCCCTGTCTGGTCAGGAATCGGCTCACACAGAGGCAGGCGCAGTCAACCCCAAACCCATAGTCGCCCAGGGCATTTCACTCACTAATAGCTGCCGGATGGCTAGGCAATTTCTGACAATTTACACTCAAATAATAGCTCTGGAATCTTGCCTACAGCTCCCTTTAGCACACCAGCCAACACATACTGTGTATTATTCTCAGATTAGCACCATAATGTATGAAACCTCTCCGTCTCTCCTCTCCAGTTCAACGGGGACGTGTGGCCCGAGCACGGCGTGCAGCACCGCCGCAGCACCCGCCCGCCGCCGCCTGATGTTCGCCATGGTAACGTGTCACTGATACCGCTGCGGGGCAGTGAGAATGAGATGCGGAACAGTGTGGCAGCTTTCAGCCAAGAACAGCTTGCTGTGAGTGTCTCCACCAATCATCAGGGGCTAATAAAGGCCACGCCTGGTCGCTAATCAGGGTCATTCATGCTCAACACGTGGTGCAACCCCCCCCCAACATCCCACCACCAACCCACCACCGCCCCCCTCAACCTTTGCAAAACAATTCGGCCAAATCTGGGCCTTTGGAAAATGACCTCCAATCAAATTGTAATCAATGGCCACCTCCCCTTTTCTACTGGCGGTGTTGTTTCCCTATGAAGAATGAATGCCAGGCCACAGGTTTAATATTGCAAACTGAATTAGAAATGGAGGGGGGAATAATCCTGTACAGTCACCTAGCACTCCAATTACATTACCAACGATAACAAGCAAACTGTTTGTTTGGAAGGAAAGCAGTGAGGGGTTGCCTGTGTATAGGATGAATGACCTCTGACACATGATTCTCTGTTCTTTTCCACATCATAACATGACAACAATAAGGATTCTTTAAATATGGATTGGGTTTCAACATGAGTTCTGGGCTTGTTGTGGCCACTAATTTACATAGGCTTTCTTAATGTCAACAATATTGTAAACCTATTTGGATTTACACATGTTGTATCCCACTCTGAGCAATTTAAGAATCTAGAGAAAGCAAACATTTAAAAGAGGACTGGAAAACAGTGTGTTTTGTATCATGTTTGATTGAGCATTGCTCTCATATTACGGCCCAAATCCTTGAACTAATGGACTTTGGGCAGCGTATCTAAGCTCACTGTCATATTGTCATTGAGCCACAAACGATGCTAGTTTTCTAATCCTCTTTGGCATTTCTTACCCACCGCATGCTGTTCCCCACCATGGCCTATTCATCACAACATCAGCCATGTTATTCTCCACCCCCCGCAGGGATCAACATGACTTCTGTGTCAATTCACACTTAAATGTGACCTTTCCAGTTTACATGGGATGACAGGGGGCGGGACGGGGTGCAGGTTTGTGATTGGTTGGTGACAAGGTGCTACTGGAATACTATTGCAGTGGTAGCTGGGATCTGTGTGTGCGGGGAACTGTGTGTGTGTGGTCCACTCTCAGTGACTCTGAACGGAACCGACTCTGGCCGGGCTTTGGGCCGGACTCATGTGATCAACTGACTAGTTCTTTCGACATAGAACGTCTGCCGTGTCTTTTTCCATCGCAACCGCATTTTGTGTCTTTGCTCCCTTCTATTCTATTCATCGTCTCTCTCTCTCTCTCTCTCTCTCTCTCTCTCTCTCTCTCTCTCTCTCTCTCTCTCTCTCTCTCTCTCTCTCTCTCTCTCTCTCTCTCTCTCTCTCTCTCTCTCTCCTTCCCTTTAACCCGCAGCATTCAGCACTGTCATAACCTGTTTGTTGTTATTTTGCAGCTTCTTAGGGACATTCGATAACAGGACAGGATATAAAGGTGAGGCTCCCTCCCCCTCTCCCCCTCCAGAACAAAAAGGCAGTACACGGTGTTCTGACTGAAAAACACTAGGCCTTAGGAGAAACGCGCTGGGATCCTCTGAGCCTCCCACAAGGCCTATGAGTCATCAACCGACTATGAGTCCACCTCTAATGACAAGATCCATACCTGGATGTGGGGAGTCCTCAGCTGTGGGATGGGGCAGTACAGCCAGGCGGTGCCTTAGTCTTAGCCTGGATTTCTTTACCTTCATAAATCGATTAAAATAATCATACATGCTAATCTGAGAGTAAAAGGGTGACTATTGATTGCAATTCATTCTGTAATTAATTAAGATTTGACATTGATTATTGCATGAATTGTTTTTCTGGTGTTTTACTTGCAGCGGAAATCCACTTTAAGAGACTATTCCCTCATTAATTTAGATAACCAAAAGCCTACAGTCTCTTCCAACACTCAGAATTACAGAGAAACACCTTTTGGAGATAACTTGGCAGCAGCAGCAGCCAATATATACAATCAAAACTCGTAAGAGTTGGTCTGAATTATGGAACTGTGATTCTGTGGATTTGTAATGCGACACGAATCCCCTGCTCTGTCTTTGTGTTCCACAGTGGAGACAATCAACCTCATCTGATGCCTTCCGAAGGTTCTGATGACGTCATCATCATTCTGCGACTATGGATTCTAGACTGTGACCCAGTACAGACACTGATATTTGACACTGCCGTCATCGTGAATGGATTCAAATTCTACAGATAAACAAGCAACCCGGATCATGTGGAAGAAAAGGACCTACTAAATGGTGCATCGTAAAGGAGAGGAACCCAATGCCCATCCAAAATGGCATCCTGCAATCACGGCAGGTCGGATTGGGGGGCGTATATCGTGCCTTAACTTCATGAAACCTTCCAGCAGACCGTTAAATGTTGCCTCGCTGCCTTACATTGTGTGATGGAACAGGGGAGCTATCTAACCCCTTGTGGTATATTTTTATGAACAGATGAAGTCAGGTTTCTGAAGCGCTAGCTTAGATATTTCTAACTCTTGGAAGGCTCCATTTCATAGTCTTTTAAATAAATGTTATTATTCAAAAATCCAGATGTAGACTTTTCAGATTTAACATTGTCTTTTGGTCGTATTGTACTCGTCTTGTGCCATGGTTTTCGTTGTATTTCCGTGATTGCGAGAAGAGCTTTTCCGTGTCATTGCCGGAACACCAAGTAAAGAGCGGTGGTCCGGACGGGGGTTCTGTCGTCAGGAGGCCGTGGGTGTACATAGGGACACAAGAGAAGGACGTCCAGGAGATGCTGACGATAGATCAGGTCTCACCTCATTAACGTGTCCCTTCTGTTCACCATACACTGCATAGACCAATCGTCCAATAATCATCTCATCTGTGTAGACTTCTTCGGGATTCCTAGCGTGTTTGTGTCAGTGGAGGAGATTTAACAAGACTGTGTGAGGTGGACGTGCTGGCATCGCGCTGCACACCAAATAGAAGTGATTCATCAATATAAAAGAAAAGGCAGAATGAGAAGTGCTTTGGATTACACCCCCCACCCCACCCCCCACTGTCGCCCAGCCCTCACCCTCGATTCGAGATGCCTTTTGATGCAGTGACGCGAAAGGCCATCGAAGGACTGCATGTTCTGCAGCTCACCGTTACAGAGCCCTATGCATCCATTTCTTCTCTCTACATTCGCACAAACGCACCTCAAATATATTTATATATATATTTGATTGATTTGTCTCAAAATTGCACACCTTCCCTTTGTTGTCAAAGTGTACTTTCTTGTTTGATATGTTTGTACGTAGTGAATAAATTCAGATTTGATGCAGGACTTGTAATCAATGGTTGGTGCACCTTGACTGTTACCTGTGCTTTGTCGTCTTGCGATAAACAGTTGTTTAGTTAGTCAACATTTGGCTCCCTCTTCCTGTCCTCAAATGAAGGTCAAATACCATTGACCTTTATTTACATTCATATTAAACAAAAAAATAAGATATTCATTTCGGTACAGTCCATACTCAATTTTTGTGTCGATCCCATCTTACAGTGTTTATCATCTCTACGCCTAACAACGCAACAAATCCAGCAGGAGATTGTATGCATTCATGCTTTTGTTGTGTTATGTATGCCCGTAAAGCAATCATATCTAAGCAAACTTAGGTCCCAGTTGGTGTCGGACCTGAAGGGTAGCTTCAAAACAATTAGCTGTGCTACTTACCCAGGCAGGCATCTGACATGCTCATGACGCACGCGAACAGAGGACAAGTGTTCTTTGTTTTTTTTACCAGCTTGCAAAGTTTCATCCCAATTTCATGCTACAACTATACAACAGCCCTTCGGAATGGCTCAGAGGGAAAAAAGGATGAAAAAAAAGATAAAAGTCACGCGCGCTGGCAAGCGCAACAGTGCGGGGACAGGGGTGGGGGCCCCGAGGAGGTTTAAACGCCCGCCTGAGTCACAGTGGTGCACCAGCTCGGCGTTCATGCTTCTAAACAAGGTTGACACATCCGGGTCACCCTTTACCTCCAAGATACACACCGGAGAGCACCCGCAAGGCCCACATACACGGGAGACCTTCATACACACACACACGCATACAGGGGAAGCCACCAGGGGACAATTTCTTACTGCATAAGAGTACAGCCTGCTTTAACACACACAGCTTAGGTGGCCTTTACCATATAGGTCACCACAGCAGTTGTGTAAGCTTCTAGGGTGAGGGTGTATTTCAGCTTGAGTGGAGCTAAGGGAGTTGGGTATGGAAATCCCTTTTACTCACTTTGAGGATATTAAAAAACAATTTGGAGGCTCATCATCGGATGAATCAACAGATGAGGGATTTTGTTAGCGTGTTTCTAGTACTTTTTAAATGTTATACTGCATACCATGGTATGGTGACATTTCTCAGCTTAAGTGAAATGTTTTTTTACAGTCAGATAAAATTCTGCAAGTACTGCCTTTGGACGTTAAAAAATTAGGAGGGTATTAGGGATTTTTGAGTGCGTAAGCGGCATAAGTATCTCTGTGCTTGCAGTTTTGGGCTCCGAATTTGCAAAAAAATGAAATGATGTGGCTGTTGTGCTAGAAAAAGATAATATTCAAATAAAGAGACTGGCCTATCCGTCTAAATCAGAAGCACCACCAACAGTGTCCTCCTATGGGGCGGGGGGGTCACCAAGGATCACCATGCATGAATCTGAAATGACTGAGCAACATAAGGTTAGCGGGGATTGGAACAGAGCAACCCCGCAAGCTATTACAAATATCTTATGCGCTGATTTTGTTTAGACTTTTTTCATTCAATAAAAAAAATCTACTTCATGACTTCAGAATAGCAAGGGAAGAGAGCAAACATAGTATAATTATTATTGATAATATCAATGTTGACAAATAATATTATTATGGACCTCAATCTTCATGGGTTGGGCCTTTGGGTCCACAAATAGTTTTTCTTCTCTTTTCCAAATTTGATTTCCAATCCATTTGATTAGAGGTCCCAACATACTGTGTCCTTTTCACAGAATTTAATCAAAGCAGGATACACGACTGAGCGCCCATACATCAGCCCCTTATTATACAGCTTGCTTATTGTACAGCAGCTTGCTGATGGACTACAAGAGCTATGCAACCCATTCAAAATCAGTGCATGAAGATATAGAGCATTACAGGGTCTAGCGATACATTGATTGAGATCAGATATATTGTATTGAGATCTGTAAAAAATGTAGGATGGAAATGTACTTTCCTTCAAACTACCGTAAGCTTCTCCCCACAATTGCGTAAGATACCTGCAAGCTATTCACGAGGTATACTGCCTACTGCCCTTTATGTACTATGTGTACAGGGTTTTTGTTTCTCATATTTTCATTCCAGCCTTTAAAACGCAAGGCCTCATATTCCACTTATTCCATTGAACTTAGACATTAAACAAACCCTTTTCACAACCCTGGATG